>NC_142890.1:1500000-1800000 GCF_054131105.1 Drosophila navojoa
TGACAAACTGTGGCGGATCGATCACATCCAAGATCTCCTCAATTTCACCCAGGAACATCACCTCCTTTTGGGAGCATGTCTTGGGCCAAAATTTGAGCAGGCCACGCACCACCGGCTCGGTGAGGAATGGATCCTTCTCTAGGAATTGTACAATGCAATACGCCAGCTGTGCATGATAGAGCGACAAGCACTTGACTTTGTGCAACGGCAACAGGACCTTAACCAAAAATTGTTTATGTTCCGCCTTCAATGGCAAGGCAAAGCCGTTGATGATGCTGCAAGAAAAATAGTCCATCTCTATAGTCCTCACTTCATTTAGAGATCTCATTCATTTCACTTACCTGCCAAGAATCTCGAGCAGTTCACCAACGCCATTGAAGTGCTCCGTCTCATAGATGAATTTCAAGAATATGTTATTGATCTGTTTTCGTATAAAAGCACGTAAGCCTAAGAATTTGCCATAGATGCGATGCAAGACCGTCTTCAGAAAGTCACGCTCTCGCGGATCCTCCGAGTCGAACAGTTCCAATAACTGCAAATTTCAATGATTTTTAATACATGTGTGTGTGTATAATATCGATCTGATGATTCCGTTTACCTGCAGCACAAACTTTTGATCGATCACACGTTTGCCAATGGTCGCCTGAAAATCTTGGGATTCCAAAAAGCGCAAGAACACCTCGTATACCAGCTGCAAATGGGGCCAAGACGCCTCCAGTGTTGGATCATCCTCCTCTGGATCAAAATCCGGATTTTCACTAGGCGGCAATGTTCGAAATAAATTGCAAGAAATCTAAAAGAAATAATGAAATGAGAAATGAGTTCAATAGGACTGCCTCTGGTTTATTAGCTTCCCATTTGCTTACCATGCGTATTATTTCGGGATAGACCGGCTCCGTAAGCACGCCGCGACCATGTGTTATATAGGTGGATAGGTCATTGAGAGCAGCACGTTTGATTTCCTTGCCCTTCAAGTCCGTCACAGGATCCATAAAGTCAAATGATACGCAACACTGACGTAATTTCCGTATAAACAACTCCTCCTGTTCGAGGCTCGAGCAATCAGCTAGAAATGAATGGATTCAGTTAATAGATTGTTCAATTTGTGAGTCTTAGTTTTTTTATTCAGTCACCTTTTAGTGGCGGCAATTGCTGCAGCTCAACATCCTGAGAGTTTCTGTAGCGCGAGGAACCTTGACTTTTTTTACTCTTCTTTTTGAGCGAACGTTTGGCGAACGGGTCGATTCGATCCACAAACGTGCCCGATGACATCTTTTCAGATTTGGGTTCGTTTGTATCGATGGCGGCGGTCTCCGTGGCTGACTGTGTGGTATTCAGCTTGCCGGCTTTGATTCCAACGTTTGACAATTGAGATATATTTTCGGCTGCAGTGCCGGTTGCACGCCTCACCACGCCCCCACGCACGCCCACGCCCTCGCCCACGGCCGCGTCGCCCTCGTCCTCGTCCTCGAATTCAGTGGTGGTGCCGCTGCTGCTGCCGCCGCTGCCGAGAATTGCGACTGGTTTCTTGGTGCGCGTCTTGCGTAGCCAGCCAAATATTTTATGTGTTATGTTGGCGACTTTTGCCGTTGAGTTTGGCGTCTTGCAATACTTTGTGCCACGTAATGCACGACCACGACTCTGACTCCTTAACGGTATGCTGGGCACTTCCTTGAGCTGTTCGTGTTGTTGGTGTTGTTGCAGTTGCTGTGTTATGTTGATGGCGGTGTTGATAGTATAACGACTTATCTTGGCATTTAATATGCGTGAAGCCTGCTCAAGTAGAAGATTCAATTGATGTTGTTGCTTTTGTTGCTGTAGTTGTTGCTGCTAGCAGCTTGTTTCCTTGTTGTTGTAGTTGTTTTAAATTCGTTACACTGCAAGAGCGAAATAAAGTTGTTAATTAATTAATGGATTGAGTGATTGATTGAATAACTTACAAAAAGACTCAAGATGGAATTCACTATAAATTTGATTGACTGCTTGATTCAAGATTGACTGATTGATAGACTTGCAAATCAATTAATTGACTGCTTGGATTTCCAAAGAGTTAATTGATTGCTTATAGTGACAATTCACTACTTGTCAATTCACTACAAGTCAATACTTGATTGATTAGTTGATTGACTGCTTATGCTGAATTGAATCGAATGATTAGTTGATTGATTGCTGATAAAGAATTGACTTGATTGGTTAGTTGATTGATTGCTTATAGTGAATTGACTTGATTGATTGATTACTTATGCTGAATTGATGGCGACTACTTATACTGATCCGAACCGATTGATCAGTAGATTCCTTATAGTGAATTGACTCGATTGATCAGTTAATTGATTGCTTATACTGAATTGACCCAAAAGATCAGTTGATTGATTGCTTATAGTCAATCGACTTGATTGATTAGTTGATTGATTGCCGATAAGGAATTGACTTGATTGATATGTTGATTGACTGCTTATAGTGAATTGACTTGATTGATTGATTGCTTATGCTGAATCGATGGCGAATGCTTATACTGATCTGAATCGATGGATCAGCTGATTCCTTACATTGAATTGAATCAAGTGATTAGTTGAATAGCCTTGATTGATTGATTGCTTATAGTCAATCGACTTGATTGATAAGTTGATTGATTGCTTATACTGAATTCACTTGATTGATTGTTGATTGATTGCTTATAGTGAATCAACTTGATTGAATGCTTATACTAAACCCATTTACCTGATTGACTCTTATCACTATTGCTTAAATTCGCTAGTCCAATTGACTAAATAAACGTTTGCTTGATTGATCAACTGATTTGCTTGACCACTAATTCATAGATCAAATGAAACACATATAAATAGACATTTTACATGCTAAACTATTTCATTAATTGTTCACTTGATTGACAATCAATGCACAGTTCTGAATTTCACATTCATTCTCATATGAATATATATTTATATACAAGCAATTCATATAAAATACTAACTTAGCATATATAGGAATTAATATCTAATGCCTAACTGCAAATCTAATACCTGCAACTCACCTGTGTATTGTTTGTGTGTTGCTTCGTTTGCTTTTCTGTAGTTTTCTTGACTTTTCTGGTTTGTTTGATTTTTGTTCAATGGAGGGATTGTTGCATTTTCTATATGCGCCTTATTGCGGTTCTTGTTGTTGTTGTTATTGTTGTAATACTCGCTTAGCTTCTATGTAGCTTGCTGCTCTGAATGGCACATCAATTCGTTTCTGTGTGTGTGTGTGAGAGATAGAGAGACTATTGGAGAATTTGCTATCAATAAACAACAAAAAAATAAGCACGGATCACATATTCTCGCGCTCGCTCTCACGCTCTGAGTGTGTGCGCGTGTGTATGGTTGTGGTTGTGGTTGTGGTTGCGGTTGTGTGTGTGTGTCTATGTGTGTGTATATGTATGTGTGTGTGTAAAGGCGCTCTTGCTTCAGCACGATTTTTCTCTTGGTTGCAAATTTCTTATTATTTTTGGCATCACATGCACTGCAATTGAAAGAAGAAGAAGAACGGCATTAACTCATATGAAACACTCACATATAAAAAAAAAAAAAAAAAATCAAATCAAATCGATCGAACACATAAATATCATAAGTTAACATCGAACAAGGAAGAGCGACATTTCAATTGGGTGCAACTGACTGTATTAATACTCGTTCACAGTCCACAAAAATAGCTGTAAATTCAATATGTTTGTATAGATCTTCTAAAAGTTCTCAGCGCCATTTTAATCGAAAGAGTATTCAGTATATACATATAAGAAAAAGTCATAGCTAAACATATATATTCATAATTCAAGTGCCTAAACAAAAGCCAATATACTCCATTTCAATTCAAGAACAAGTATAGCAATCGTTTTTTTTTTACTATTATTATTTTGCTATCTAATCAAAATGCTTGGCACTTCTCCATTTAATGCTCTTGCCATATAGATAAGAGGCAAAGTTCTGATTTCAGTTGTCATATTCATTTTGCTTTGCTAATTATACAAAACAAAAACCATATAGGAGTTTATTTACAGTGTACTGAACAGGTTAAGGTTAGTCTGCGATATTTATATTATAGTTCTCCATCTAAACGAATCCCTTCGGTTCATAGAAGTGATCAGGGGAGAGCCTAAAAACATGATAACTTTTCCCATAGTATTTTCCTCAAGTTTTATTTATATTTATTTCTCTTTCTATGCCTTTTCTCTTCAGTTGAGCTTCTGCTGTACTTAATCCCGCATGCACAAGTAAAAATAAAATACCAACCGCAACTGAGTCAACTATCAAATGCAATTTGCACTTTACAAATTGAATTTAACATCGCGTTGATTTCATTTCCAGCAGAGGCTGCGCTAAGCCCAACACAATTTACAGCCGCAATAAAGCTATAAAAAAAGGCTAGATTACCCCGGCTCAATGCTAAACGCTACGGCAAGTTCAATAGACTCTGTCAGATCGAAACTATATATTATATTACGAGACTGCACGAACTGTCACGTTTTTCCGTCTGACTTTATAAATACATTGCAAGTAGAATAGATTTCGTGTCTGCTCGTTAATTGTATTATTATATCTATTGTATTATTATATCAAATAGTATATACTTGGCAAATTTTAAGAGCTTCCCATACATGCCAATCGGGCATTTAACTAAATAAGCAAAGTTTACTTTAAAGTGCTCGAAAGACAAAAAAAAACTCAAATTAGTTTTAGCTATTAACAGAGTTTAGACAAGGCCATTTAGTTTCGCAATTGCCTGGCTTTTGCCTAGGGTATACCAATATATGTATTTGCATCTCTATGTTTGCTTGAGAACAACACACGAGTGGGAGAAAAGCCAGTGGAAACATGTTAAACACGTCTAACACACACACACACACACACACACAGAGAGAACAAGAGAGAGTGAGAGAGAGAAGGAGCTAGTTGCAATTGTTGGACAGGGCGTATGAGTGTCGTCGATCGACTTTGACTTCGACTGGCGACAGCTGTTGGGCCTTTGGTAAATGCAAAAATGTTGCGGTGAGGCGAGACAAGAGCCAGAGCGATGTGGGCGACTTGATTTCGATTGACAAACGACCAAGTTGCAGCGCTGCCCGGAACTGTACAAATGCCACGCCCCCCCTCCGACACACACACCCTCTCTCTCTCCATAGTTAGTAGCTCCCGTTTTTCCAGTCGCTTTACAAAAGCCATCAGAATTGCTAGAAATGTTACAGCTGAGTTTGCATAGCTCTATTGTCTGTATTGGCCATTGTAAGGATTCTCATTTGTAGCTGAAGTATATAGATATATGTGTATATGTGTAGATGAAAGTGCATGTGTGTAAGGGGAAAGAGAGAGAGTGGGAGATTGGCTGCCTGTTGGCAAAATATTAAATGCATTTTACACAAACTTGATTCAATTAATTTTCATATTATGTGGGCATGGTCTGCCCACAGAGAGAGAGAGCACCACACACCGCCGGAGATTTAATATAAGTGAAATGAAAATGAAAAGGAAACCCACCATTAACGGTACTAGCGACAGCTGGGGACACAATTACGAATACTATTAAGGGGGCACACAGCAAGGGGGGGAGTCAGCAATTATTATGTTATTTTCACACATACACACACACACACACACATACATACAGAAGCAAAACAACTTTAATGTTACCTTGGGGCTAGCCGAAAATGTACAACAACAACTAAAACAACAATTTGCAAATACATTATACTAAATAGATACCCTGTAAAAATATATACAAAAACTATGGCATTATCTGACTTAACTAAGAAAAATTTGCTATATAGTTTTATATATATTATTTATATTATATAAATAAATTTAATTGTATTGTATAATAATTATTATTTTTGTTATTTTTGTATCATAAAAAGTTATTTTATTTTATTTTCCAATTATTATTATTTGGTATTTTATATTTATATTATATTTTTTTTATTTAATTTTTTATTATTTTTTTTATTTTATTATTGTTTTTTTTATTATTTTTTTTTTATTTTATTATTTTTTTTATTTTTATATTTGTTTATTTTATTATTTTTTTATTTTATTATTTTTTTATTTTATTATTTTTTTATTTTATTAATTTTTTTTATTTTACTATTATTTTTATTTTATTATTTTTTTTATTTTTTTTTTATTTAATTTTTTTCATTTTATTTTATTTTGTTTTATTTTTTTTTATTTTATTATTTTTTTTATTTTATTATTATTTTTATTTTACTATTATTTTTATTTTATTATTTTTTTATTTTATTTTATTTTATTTTATATTTTTATTTCATTATTTATTTTATTTTGCAATTATTATTTTTATGTATTTTATTATGTTACATTTTTTTCTATTTTTAATAATTATTTTTATTTCATATATTTATTATTTATATCTTTTTTGTTAAATAATATATTTTATTGCCCTTTATCAGCATTAATTATTGCATTTTACTCAATATAAATCAGCGCTCATTCGCTCCATATGCATACACACACATGTATATACATACATGTGTATTTATATATTAATTTCTTAATTCAAGCAATTATAGATTAAATGGAGTATATTAAGTGCTCAAGTGTTCTCAAGAGCTGTTCGACGCCTTTGCATAGAGTTCAAGTGCTTGGCTACCTTGATAGTCATTCGCATTTCAACGCTCGCCTGACTATATAGAGCTTCTGCTCTGCCGCTGACTAATCTGACTGTCTATCTGCTGACTGACTGACTGTCTGTCTGTCCGTCTATCTGTCTGTCCGCCTGGTTGGTTGCCCTGCCCTGCCCTGCCCTGCCCTGCCCATTGGGTGAGAACGCGGTCAACAATATGTCGTCTAATTCGTGCATGTTGTACAGTTGTTTTTATTTTTATTGTTGTTGTTTTTGTGTTTTTGTTACTCTCTGAGCGTCTGACCTTATGACTTTATTAGGCGCACACAAAAAAGAAACGTATATATATACATACATATAACTATACAGGGCATAGAAGAAGTAGAAGGAAAACCAAAATAATGAGACAGCTTTGCTATTGCTGTTTGAGTGAGTGTGTGTGTGTGTCGAGGCATTTTTCAAGATTTTCTTTTAGCCGTCATCGTTGGCGTTGCTAATGACTAAGCCAAGCAAAACCACCCAACCGATGATGGCCTATCTCTATCTACCACCCTCTCTCGCTCGCTCTCTCTCTCTCTCCAAGTCTCTATTTAAACCCATCTTTCTCCCCCTCTCTCTCTCTATCTTGTGTGCTTGCTTGGCGCGTGTCTATTGATTTTCCATGCATAATCGATATATAAATATTGCAACTGCCTACAATTTTGCCAACTGTCAACTTTGGCTATCATCAATATGCAAAAGACCTCAGCTAACCTGACACAGCGAGTGTGTCGCCCCACCTGCTGTCCACACCTATTTTCAAGTGTCCGCTTTCTTGTGTGAGCCCTTCCATCAGTTACGATTTTCTTATTATTATTTCCACACACACACACACACTCTCTCTCTCTCTCTCTCTCTCAGTGAGCGAGCAAATATTTAATGAATATTTATTTTCCATTGGTTGATTGTGATTTGATTGCGTTTTCTGTTGCGCATTCGTTCTTATTTTCGTTTTTTATTATTGTTGCTATTTTTGTTAGTGCTAGAGCTCAAATTGTTGTTGTTGTTATTTTTGCCGTTGACACTGGAAACGTCAATGGAAATCAACGTGTTTTGTTTTTATTACCATTTTTTCAATTGCTTTTCGAAATACTCGTTTGCTGTCTGCCTCTCTTTTATTTTTGCCCTATTCAATGAGCAGATCGAGGGAATCTACACATATATATGTAATATGTACTTGTATATGTAGTACGTATGTACATATTTATATAATATTTTATAGTATTCAGAAATTTTCTTAATATTGTTACGAATATCAGATTTGCACATATTTATAGTATAATATTAATACAGTAGAATCCGGTTATAACGACTCCGCTTAAAGCGTCCAACCGGCTATGTCGACGAAAATTCGATGTCTTGGTTGGTCTTTATACAAACTTATATGAAAAAACCTTTTGGTTAAATCGTCGCTATAACCGGATTCTACTGTATATTGAAAAATAAAATTTCCGACAATTCAATGCAAAACTTTAACTCAGATCAGATCAGTTTTTCTTATCTATTCATTTATTGCTCTATTCGTTTAGTTTGCTCACGCATGTTGCGCCGTTTCATGGGATATGGGGTGACCCATCCGAAATTCGTGTACTGTAACATTTTCTACTTTTTTGTGGTAACTAAGCTACGGCTAAAAAGCGTAATTTAACTATAGATTATGGTGAATTATAAGCTTCTAGTTTTAATATACGCTAATAACTGTGTAGAGAGAAATATATATATTTAGTTATAATTGGCACCTTGTTTTTAAGGCTTACAGACGAATAAATCATCGTATATGTACATAAAGAACATATTAAGATGGTTTATGGGTTGCCACGCCCCCTGCTGTCTGTTGCATATATTTTCATAGTAGCAATATATCTTGAACTGACATTTCCATTAGATGCAGATTCATTATGATTTATTATCATTACTTATGTTGTATTATCATTATTATTATTATCGTATTATTATTATTATAATTATTAGTTATTATTATAATGATTATTAGTTATTATCACTATAATTATTAGTTGTAGTAGTACCTCATATGAAAGGACATATTTTATACTCTTTAATTATGCTCAATTCGAGTTAGGTTTTATTTCTTCTTCTTCTCATGCTTTGTTTTTATTCGCGACAAACTGCGCACTGTTTATTTGCTTGGCTCGCTGCGTACTTGGAAATCATGTCTCAAGAAATTGGCATTGGCTCTTGGGCTGCTGCAAGGGGTAGTAGCTGGGTGAGGGGATTGATGAGGCGGGGAGGGTTTGGGGTTGGTTTGTAAAAGCTGATATAAACTACGCAGCAATATTTTGTGCACGTTTCTGAAGCGCATGTGGCACTCTCACACATAGAAACACACACGCACACACACACACGCATATATGGGCACACACGCTTGCACTTGGCACATGGCAAATCCTGACAAGAGTTCAGGGGCGTTTCACAAGTAACTTGGCAACGGGGCGTGGCAAGCGCCTTGCGTGTTGCATCCGCCGTCCAACAGCAAGTAAATTGCACAAAGGAAAATGCGCGTGTAAAATGTGAAAATGTGAAAATGCGTCAAGAGCTGCAATTCCATTGAAATTGACAGCAGGAAGTGGAAGGTGAAGAGGAGCACGGCGGAGGAGTGTACATTGATGGTGGGCGGTTTAGTGTGGGCGTGGCAGGTACTTCACATGCTGTTTGTTAAGCGATTTGTCCGGCTAAATAGCCCTGAGCAGCGAGAGAGAGAGAGACGGAGAGAGAGGGAGAGAGAGAGAGGGAGAAAGAGAGAGAGAGAGAGGGGGGGGGAGAAAGAGAGGGAGAGAGAGAGAGAGAGAGAGAGAGTTTTTTTTTGCTTCCGTGCAACTCCAGCTAAGCTGAGGCTAGCGTGTTAGCCTTGACCTTTTAGCAACATCTGATCACTGAGCGTGCCACACAGCAGCTCCCCCCAGCAGCAGCAGCAGCATCGATAGCATTGTGAGAGCTAAAGGCTGTCATTAAATCAAATCAATCAAATCAGTCGCATCCCACATCAAGCTGCGACCCAGCGCAGGCAGAGCAAAAGTTTATTCTGCATGCAATAAGCAAATGGCAAAGTACAGTGATAACTCGTATGTGACGGCTTCTACTATTAATGCCATAAGTGTTTATCATTTTTGTAATTCTTATTATTTGCATTTATTATTTAAATGCAATTTTAACTTAAGCATGTAAAGACTTTAGCTGGCATAATCCGAATAGAATAGCAACATTCTAATTAGCGACAGCATGCTGTAACTGTAACTGTATGTGTGCGTGTATGTGTGTGTAGCGGTATAATGCGCTGTTAAATTTACATAAAGTGAAAGGAAACGGAACAATAAGTTTTATAAGATTTCAGCAGCAGCTGCTGCACACCCTCACACCCCACACCCATCCTCTGCTCCCCCGCTGTTCCTCTGCCCTAGCTAGCGCCCTATGCTTAAGCTGGGCAAAATGAATGCTGCAACTGCAGTCGATGAATCGAAAGTTTTTCCACTATATATATGTATGCAAGTGTGTGTGTGTGTGTGTGCCTCAAGGCGAACAGCACATTGCAAATGACTGAGGGGGGACATAAAGCGAGAGAGAGAGAGAGAAGGAGCAACTAAGGAAAATGTCCAGAGTGAGCTGCAGTGACAGTTCTGGCTTGCCTGCATATATGCGTGTGTGTGTGTGTGTGTGTGTGGGTGGTTGGGTGTTCGCTGTTGGTCTGCCTCAGCGCTGCCTGCTTTGACTACACTCATATCAGAGGTTTTTTTTTTTTTTTTTTGGGGCTTGCAGTCGCCACTCGACATTTGCGGGGGCTGCATTTTTTATTTGTTTTGGTTTTCTTTTTTAGACAGCTCAGAGCATACAAACACGTCCACACACACACACACACACACACACACACATACATACATACATACACATGCACAAGTCCCGCACAACATTTCTATCCATTTTTCATGGGAATTAGGTCAGTTGTTGCATTTTAGTTTTGCGTAAAATCTAGCATTCAGCATGAGCTTCAGAAACAATTAAATAGTCTAAAATATATAATTTAAATATGTTTTTATTTAAATAATTCATAATATTAGCTAAATAACTCAAATATATCCAAACATATTTATTTGTATACCCTGAACTCATTAAAAAAGGGGAAATCTGGGTATAATGGTTTTTTAGAAATGTATGTAACAGGCAGAAGGAGGCGTGGCAGACCCCACAAAGTATATATATTCTTGATCAGGGCGACAAGCTGAGTCGATTTAGCCCTGTCCGTCTGTCTGTCCGTCCGTCCGTCCGTATGTATGAACACGTCGATCTCAGAAGATATAAGAGCTAGTTCTTTTTAAACTAGAATCAGCCGCAGTCTCTCAGCGCATCACATGCTCAATGTCTTACTCTTACGATTGATTCCTTTCACATTCCATAAATAGACTCTCACATATCTATTCCCACTACAAATAAGCCTCATGATTGGGCCATGAAGGTTGTACAAAATCCAAATGCAGCACTCAAACTAGTCAATAGCCAATAGTTCAGCATATTCATCATCAGCATTTCTATTAGCTTTGAGGCTTTATCGGCAAGGGCATTATTCTCAGCAGTTGCAAATATGCAATTTCTCTTTCCCTCTCTCTCTCTCTCTCTCTCTCTCTCTCTCTCTCTCTCTCTCTCTCTCTCTCTCTCTCTCTCTCTCTCTCTCTCTCTCTCTCTTGCTCTGTCATTCTTTCTGTATTCTTTTCTAGTGACAAACAATTTCAATTTATTGATAATTTCAATTTAGTTCACAGCATATGCCACAAATTGACGCACTAGGCACTCGTCACTCGGCACCCGGCACATGGCAGCACTTCCCTCGTCTGCTGCTTCTGGCTAATGGCAATTAAAAGCGACGCAACCAAATAGTCAACGACATGGATAGAAGACACGCAATGGCAAGCGCCACAGTTGGAGGAAAAATCATCATAAAAATAGCAAAGCCAAACACAGAAATTTCTATTTAAAGGTAACAAGCCAAGCCACAATTCTAATTATAAGCCACATACACAATCAGAGGCTTTCATCAGAATAGAGCGATTGCAATTATTACTTTGGACCTCGAGTCCTCAACAATTATCACCTGCTTATATAAACAAAAGTGAAAGCAAACGACAAAGCAACGGCAACAGCAATTGCATCAGCCGCCATTCAATTGACGTGTTGTGTCTTATGTGTGGCATGCCATATTAAAGAAGACATAATTGGTTAGGCCAACAGCTAGACAAATGTCGAAATCCTTCAACTGTAGGCCAAACGAAAACGAAAACGGCCAAGAGGAAGAAGAGATGGTAATAATAATAAGTAACAGACAGACAGGCAGATACCCTGGCTTGCCACCTCTTCATTGTTCGTGTATGCGTGAATACAAATGTATAAATATATTTAGCTTCTTTTTTATTTTAAGCCATAAAGTATAAACTGGTTGTTAAATAACCATAAGTTTATTTTCATAAAATACTATAAAAAAAAGAGGGACAGAGAGAGAGAGGGAGAGAGAGAGAGAGAGAGAGAGAGAGAGAGAGAGAGAGAGAGAGAGAGAGAGAGAGAGAGGGAGATAAAGAGCGAGTAAATAGAGAACGAAAACTGGTTTAGTTTATAGTCCAAGAGCCTATTCGAATTTATGAAAATCGCATAGAAAGGCGATAAAGAAATGATATACAAAAAACAAAGCACAATCTGTAATATGCATTATTAAGTAAATTAATAGCTAATATTTACTAACTAAATTGCCAAATTCGGCTAATAAGTATAACATGAAACAATATTTAGAGCTGAGAGAAATAAGAAAGAGAAAGAGAAAGACGTGGTACACAAAGAATGAAAGACTATTGACATTAAACATGAAAACGTGCCGTATATAAAAATCGAAACAAAAATTCGAATTTGCAACTGTAGCAAGACTCAAGATGGAAGAGAGAAAGGGGAGCGAAGAAAACGCATTAGAAGTTATTTGAATAAAAATCTAGATATATTTAGAAACAATCGCCTTAACTCTACATATAGAACTCACATACTGGAAAATTAAGGTCACAAGATTAAATTTTTCAATTTGATTCATAGATTTTTTCACCAATGATGCTCACTGCTCGTTTAGTATACCTTCCCTTTCTTAACTACAGGGCATTAAGCAGGCGCAGAAGTCAAGAGACAAAAGCAAATATCAGTCAAATTGTTTTTTCAATTTAATTAAACAATGAAAAAGAACAAAAACATGAACCCCTCAAACTGTCGTAGCCATAAAGTCAGAGACAAAGAAGAGAGAGATAGAGAGAGAGAGAGAGGGAGAGAGAGAGAGAGAGAGAGAGAGAGAGAGAGAGAGAGAGAGAGAGAGAGAGAGAGAGCAATGTTTGACTAATTAAAAATGACGAACAACAGCAACAATAACAATAAATTCGGAGCATATAAAATGCAAAATTCGTTTCAGAACACGCGCCAATCTAAGCATTTTTGTTTTTTGTCTATAGTATAGAAACTATATCACAAAAGCTAGCCTTATCGCTAGCAAATTTCGCCATAGGTGAGGGGCTAACCAACTTGTCTTGTCTGTTTATGTACACCAAATTTATATACATTTCAATTTACCTATATTGTATGTATATATAGTCCACTATATATTCCATATGTGTGCATAAATATTGTAATCATTTATCTATATTTATTCTTCGCTCTGCAGTCGAAATTTCATGGAAATTTTTTATATGTGTGCTGCACCTGCTATAAATCACGGATAACAGTTAATAACCGATTTGCTTGGAGTTTATTATATTGTATATAAATGTATATACATATATATGGCATATAATATATATATTATATATTTTCATGTTTATCTAAGAGAGGTTTTATGGCAAAATAGTTTTTGATACATGTAGCCGCCCCAGGGTGAACGCATTACTAAATTATTATTCCCATGCCTAAATTGTCTCCAATATACAAATATACCCAATCGTTTACACCCAGACTGAAAGATATTTGTTATTTGAATCATTCTAGGCGCCGATATCGGATCTAGCTGATATTTGTAGTCATCCCTAGGATTTTGTTTGTGTCTATATTGTGGTTTGCGTCTGTCTATCGGCATAAAAAATAAACAAATTTGAAAATTTATAAATACACGAATATATACGAATTATTATCTGATTGCTCCCCATATACCTACTGGGTAATCTTGATGCTCTTAAGTTACGTACAGTCTCTCGAGTCTCGAATTAAGATTATGCAGGTGGAACAAAGTTAGTTTAATTTTTGTTGTTTAAACAAAGAAGATTTTTTTTTCTGTTGTCTCTTATTCTTAATCATGATAAGCACGCAAATGAGGGGCGTTATGTGGGCGTGGCTGCCATCCAGCGAACTAAAGAGCACAATTCAAAAAGGCCTATGCGACAGATAAAATTTGAGTTAGATAAGATATAAAGCCCAATGCCAAGCCTCAGAGGCGTGGCACCGCCTAAATAAACACAATAAATAAATCACAAAGGAGAATACAATAAATGTATAAAAAAAAATGTATAAAATTTCAAATTTAATTAGGAGCCAATGTAGTTGAAATATGCTAAGCAAAGTTTAATTTAATTTAATTTATTTGTTTTGCTTCAGGCAACTGAGATTTTTTGTTCCTCAATCATTTCAGCTCAATTCTAATTGCACTTGACTTTTGTGCGCTCTCTCTCTCCCTCTCGCGCACTCTCTCTCTCTCTCATTCTCTCTTTTCACTTAAATTCAAGGCCATTCATGATTTCATGCAGCTGGCATTTGAGCAAGAAAAAAATATTTGAAATTATTATTTCTAAAAATAAGCGCATATTAATTTAAGCAATTTATTCTCAAAATAAAAATTGCACTTGAAGACGAGGAGAAGTTTTGTTAAATATTATATTAGACCAAATGTAGAAAAATTGTTCAAACATTTTTCCACATTTTCCGTATTTGAATTGCTGCTGCCACATCTAAAATTAATTCACGAGCTGAACGTCTGAAGGAAAAACGTCATTAATTGCCGTGTGTATGTGTGTGTGTGTGTGTGTGTGTGTTAATGTGTGTGCGGCTGTGTTTCGCTTAATAGCTTTTCATAGCACTTATGCATGTCTGTCTGACAGCTGATTTTTTAGCATGTTTCGCATAGCGTTAAAGAGAAGAGAAAAAAAAATGCAATATTAAAGAGAAGCAAGGCCAAAATAGGAACATGCTCAAAACCCAGTTACCCTGTAGCCTACATAGATCTATGTATATATATATATTTGTATTTTAGATACATGTAGCTGCATAGATAAACACATCAAATGGCTCTAGATAAATTTATGAAAATCACATAGAAAGGCGTTTTTTTTTTTCTTTTTTTTTGGTATGGATTTTTATGTTTTTTTGCATTAATTTCATTCACCAATAAGCAAATTTATATTATTATATAAACATGATTGAAGAGCAGTTGATCTGTTATTATTAATATTGTTGTTTTTTTTTTTGTTTATCAAAAGTTTTCCGATTATCTAGCAAAATCAACTTTCCGAATGAAAAAATTTATAAAATAAATTAAACAAATGCAATGAAATATTTGTAATACAATATTCCTCTAAAAACATTTTTTCATATTACGTATAATTTGTAAAAAACTTTTCAATTAATGAAAAGCAAACAACAAACTGATTGAATTCCACTGCGTTGCGTATTAATTCAATGGAAATTGGATGTCTATATGTATGTATGCATATATATGTATGTATGTGTAAAGCTGCAATTTGTAGAACTTATTTCGTTGTTTATTTTTGTCTAGAGCAATTCAATTGCATATTTTCGTATTGGAGTTGAAAGAAATATGTGCATGTGATCCACACACACATACACACACATATATATGTATATATAAACATATATACGTATATATACAGCCAATCAGAGGCTGAGTGTAAACATGAGCACAAAGAACGAGTGTGAAATGAAAAATTGGGTCGCCCACAAAATTAGGGAATTACGTTTTTTATGTCCAGGCGCACAACACAGGTACAACAATAAGCAAACGAACGAAAACAAAAAGTAAAGCAACAACAACAGCATATTGTGGTGCCAATAAAAAAAAAATGAAATAACAAAAGAACTGCAGCGAAACACTGATTACAAAACAAGTCAAAAATAACTAAGAGTAAAACCGACTGCATAATACTTCTTCAATTTCAGAATCTAAATTGAAGTTCTAATCTATTTATAGCAATATCTATGGAGCAGACATCAATTGACACTGAAATTTTACAGTTGTTTACGAATTGAATTATTTACAATATTCTCATATTGCGTGTCTCGTAGGGTCCTCTTCATAAGTTCGCATAAATTTTCAATGGCACTAGACACAGGCCAAGAAAGTTGTCCGATTGGATTTATCGCACGATCTTGAGCTATAGAATTCAGAGCTAAGCAAACTAGACAAAAAGAAAGCAATAAGCTAATTAAAGCAATACGCGTTGGCATTTAAGGAGTTTTAATCATGTTCAGTCGACTAATTAGCCATCATTTAAGAGAAACTAGAGAGATAGCCTGAATCTACAATTAAATTTAAAGACATTTTCAGCTGTATCTTAACCCAGGCTGCTTCAAATGTGTACCCAAAATCGATATACCCATTTCAATTATCGTTTGTGTGTCATCTCCATATATTTCCAAATTGATTGCGCAGCTAGCAGGCAATATAAATAAAAATACAAATACAAATAAAAATCATTTGCAATTGCTAATGTCAACACCTGCGAGCCAAAGTCACGTTCAATGTGACGACATCTACAAATTTTTATATTTTCGAATGCAATTATTATAAATAAAAATTAAAAAGAAACGCAATAGACATAGATAAATTGATAGCCAAATGAGACTCTGTATGCATGTGTATGTGTGCTCACACACATACACACTTAAATGTACTTCAAGCACATTTCACACATATGTGTGAAATTTTGTACGGATCTGGCAGCGCTGAACGTAACAGCTCAATCGAAACTTGTTAATTGGGCGAGCGCAGGTTCGTCATTCAGTCAATTAGAACCCGTTCTTTTTGTATTCCAATTGGAATTCAACGGAAATAGAACAAATGGCTTCTCAAAAATGGAGCGCAGTCTGTGGGCAGGTGGCTACTTCCGTTCCACATTCTCCCACATATATTTTATATGTATGTAAATAAATAATTAATTTGACATACCTCAATATATTGCAATCAATCATTAGGAAAATATACAAATATATCATTGCAAAAATAATTTTATCATTACTTAAATCAAAAATAACAACACAAGTTTTAATTTTACACCCGAGCGACAGAATTGCACTTTTTTTCTCGCATTTGCATTTGCGTGCGTGTGTGTGTGTGTGTGTGTGTGTGTGTGCGAGTGGGGAGAGGGCAGCAAAGCAACACATGTAAATTATAAGCAACTGCGCGACTGCGACGGTTACTGCGACTGCGACGTGGGCAATGGTTACGGTGTAGACTACAGCGACACCGACGGCGACGGGTGGGCGTAGGGCAGTCGTCGCACAGATCTTGTTAAAGCGAATACGATGCTAAAAGCAAATGGCGAAAAGCAAAACACAGCACCAGCAGCGAATTATGAGCTTGCGTATGTGTGCATGTGTGTGTGTGTGTTCGAGTGTCTGCCGCTTGCATGTGTGTGCGTTGGCGAGTGTATGGTAATAATGTAGGTGAAATATAAGAATCAAATACGAACACACAAAAATGCCAATAAGAATGACGACGTGTGCTAGCAGCAATGACAGGGAGACAACGAGCGAGAGAGGCAGAGAGACGCAGTTGCTTTGATCGCCGAATGAATTGAAAAGAGACAATTTAAATATTATTCACTCCACACATAGAGGTATACATTTGTATGTATATTTATATATTTTGCACGGTAGTTAGGTAACGTTTTGTCTATATGAGTTATGCTCATAATCTTAACACATTCTTTATTGCCTGTGACACACACATACACACAGTTACTCAAACACAGAAAATCACACACACGCACACACACACACACACACAAAACTCATAGCTGCTGCTTCTGGCTGCTCTGCTCTGGCTGCGGAAAGCCAACAAAATCGATATTCTAAAAATAATATACTTTGAAAAGTAAAAAAATATTTATATATATATATACACATATAAGTGAATATATACATATATACGACATATGTACGTATGTATGTATGTATATTTTGAAAAAGCACTAACGAAATTCAATTGTTGCCGCCGGCCCATTACGTGCATTAGCATAAGTGAATATGTGTGCGTATGCGCGTGTGTATGTAGCTATTTTAGTGTGGGCACACATACTTCAACATTTAATTGCATTGAGTTGTAGATATTGATATTTGCAAAATATGTTTAGCTTTTAAACAGTTCTTTTTTTACATTTTTTCTTTGCTTTAATTTGCTTCTTCGCACTCGGTTTTCTTGCGCCCAACCGACGACGACAGCGACGTACGGCAACTAAAACGACGGCGACATCACTGCCGCTGGCGCCGCTGCTGCTGCGGCACAAAGAAAGTCGTTTTTTTCGGTTTGCGCTCTCTGCTGCTGCTGCTTCTGTATGCATGTATTTGGGAGCGTGTGCGTGTGTATGTGAGTGAGTGTATAACTATGTGTGTCTCCCCTAAAGCTCGAGAGCTCTACATCACGAAGCGGAGACCAAAGCAAAGACACAAGAAATAGAAAGAGCACTTGGGCAAACGAAGAACAGAAGAAGAGTAACAAAAAAAAGAACCGTAATAAGCGGCGGCTATTCTTTATTTTTTATTCGCACAATACGGCAACACTGATGCCGACGACAGGTGAAAAAGTGCAAGAAACAGCAACAACAGCTGAAGCAGCTGCAATCGCCTTCTTTTTGCTGTTGTTGGTGTATAGTAAAAGTAGCGAAAATTTGTAGTAGAGATAATATGTTGGGGTTGTTGCTTTTGTGAATCACTAACACTACTACAAGCACACACACACACACACACACACACGTACACATATTTATATATAGTGAGCGAGCTCCAAATGGCTCACCAGTGTATGGGTGTGGTGAGTTTGCAATGAAATAACATCTGTACATGTATATGAAACACTTTTCGCTTACTTAAAAGAACTGAAGAATATTTGCAGAAAACAGAAAGGGAAACACTTAGGCATGTATTATTCTAAATATAGTACATCAAATAGGCACATTTTTAGCAAATTTATATGAAGCCAATTAGTTACAATTCAAGTAGAGCCGGTTCGCAAATAAAAATGTTTAAATATCATCCTGGCAACAGCAACAGCAACAACAACACTCAACACTCACCACAAATGATGATTGTTTTCCGCTCTCCCGTGCTTATGCTGAGCGTAAGTGTGTGTGTGTGATACTGCGCGTACTCTCTTTGCTCTTTCGCTCCCACTCGCTTATAGAATTTGAACACAGGGCACAGTTATTTTGCCTTATTTGCTTACTTCAATTTTCTTTTTTTTATATATATATATAATTTTAGCACATTCCTGACAACGATGTCTGGATAAGCAATAGGTTTGCTGATATAATCTGATGTATGTTAGGACACCACGATTTATATTTTAATTAAATTCACACCTTTAATTTTTGGTAGCAGCGCAGCTGCCGTGCGAAACGCGGCGCACGTACACTCAAAGCGGCGACGACAGCGACAGCAGCAACGACGACAACGACGACGACGACATTCGCATTTTTTCACAGTGCGTTTTGCGTTGGGCTCAACTTTTTTGTTTTTCGTTTGTGATTTGCACTGACAATGGCTCACGCACCTGCCACTATTTCAGTTGAAAATCATTCCTGGCACTTTCATGTACACTTTGCGACTAATTAGTGCAGCCGGTGATAATATTTTATGCCAAAAAATTTCAATTTTGTCAAGCGGCAACTTGGGTTGTTCACACAGACACAGTAGAAAGTGACGCCATCTTTAAAGGGGTCGCAATACGTTCAGTCTGCTGCACAGTGTTGATAAATGCCAGCTAAAAAGGAATCTATCGATATGATTGAAATACAATATTTTCCAATAAAAATATAAAATATATTAAAGATTAAACAATTTTATATAATAGCTGTGAAAATAATAATAAATTCAGTGCATGTGAATTTCTCATTATTATATTTCGTTGATGTGGCAACCTGATTATGCGTCAGTTAGATGGCAGCCTTATTTCGATGACAACTAATCGACTGGCAAAGTGAATCAGAATGAAATTAACGAAACCCAATTGATTGGCTAAACGGTAAAAAAAAGTGTTTAAATTAAGTTAATTAAGAGCAAAGTGGAAAGAGAAACTCTGCGTGTATCGCAGCCTACACAAGCATACGCTTGAACAGTTTTTACGCATAGTGAAAGAGAGAAACTCGAAACAAAGCCATGTCCTCTCTCTCCGCCTCAGCGGAAAATGTTTCCACAATGGGCATTGGCGGCGGTCCCGATTCCAATTCGCATCACGGCTCCGATGGCGGGGGCTCTAGCATGTGTCTGGAGCTGGCCCTGGAAGGCGAACGCCTCTGCAAGGCAGGCGATTGTCGAGCGGGCGTTGCCTTCTTCCAAGCAGCCATCCAGGCGGGCACCGACGACCTGCGCACCCTCTCCGCCATCTACTCACAGCTGGGCAACGCGTATTTCTACCTGGGCGACTATGCCAAGGCCATGCAGTACCACAAGCATGATCTAACTCTCGCCAAATCCATGAACGACAAACTGGGCGAGGCCAAATCGTCGGGCAATCTGGGCAACACACTGAAGGTAATGGGGCGCTTCGACGAGGCGGCCATCTGCTGTGATCGCCACCTGACGCTCGCACGACAGCTCGGCGATCGTCTATCCGAGGGCCGAGCGCTCTACAATCTGGGCAACGTCTATCATGCCAAGGGCAAGCATCTGGGTCAGCGCAATCCGGGCAAGTTCGGCGACGACGTCAAAGAGGCACTGGCCAAGGCCGTCGAGTACTATCAGGAGAATCTGCAGCTCATGCGAGATCTGGGCGACAGAGGAGCCCAAGGACGAGCCTGCGGCAACCTCGGAAACACATATTATCTCCTGGGCGACTTTCAGGTGAAGTTTAATCACTTGGTCCCCCTCCATCTCTCTAATATTCTTCTTCTCCCTTAGGCGGCCATTGAGCATCATCAGGAGCGATTGCGGATTGCTCGCGAATTCGGGGATCGCGCAGCAGAGCGGCGCGCCAATAGCAATCTAGGCAATTCCCACATCTTCCTCGGCCAATTCGAAGATGCAGCGGAGCATTATAAGCGCACGCTGGCCCTGGCCATGGAGTTGGGCGAGCGCGAGGTGGAGGCACAGTCCTGCTATAGCCTGGGCAACACATATACGCTGCTCCATGAGTTCACCACGGCCATTGAGTATCACCATCGGCACTTGGCCATTGCCCAGGAGCTGGGCGATCGCATTGGAGAGGCGCGCGCCTGCTGGTCGCTGGGCAACGCCCACTCGGCCATGGGCAACAATGAGAAGGCATTGGAGTTCGCCGAATCCCATCTGCAGCTGGCCAAGGAACTGCACGATCCCGTGGGTGAGAGCACGGCGCGCGTCAATATATCCGACTTGCGCAAGCTGCTGGGCCTGCCGGAGGCGGAGCACTCGCCCACGCAGGATGACGAACGCTCCAGCGCCTCGGATCATTCAGCGAGCGGACATCAGTCGGATGGCTCCGAGAACTCACAAGGGCGCTTGGTAAAATGGACTAAGCTCAAGCGTTGGCTCAGAGTGTAATCAATTGATATTCCTTTGCAGGTTCGAGTGCGCCGACAGAGCATGGAACAACTGGACCTGATCAAGATCACGCCCGATGGCAAGCGCCTGCAGGAGGAGAAGCACAAGGCGTCAAATGCCGCCGCCCACACCAAAGCCAAAGAGGACGACTTCTTCGAGATGCTCTCGCGCTCCCAGTCCAAGCGCATGGATGACCAACGTTGCTCCATCAAATTGAATAGCGCCGGCGGCGTGGCCGGTGCTGCTGGTGGTGCCTCCACGGGCGCCACTCGCAAGCCCTTGGTGCAGCAGAACTCCCTGTTCGTGGACCCCACCAATCTGCCGGGCTTGAAGTCGCCCTCGTCGGGCGTTCCACCGGCTCTGGGGCATGCGCCGTTGGCACGCAGTGCCACCATCAATCAACAGCCAGACGATGCATTCCTGGACATGCTGATGCGTTGCCAGGGCTCCCGGCTGGAGGAGCAGCGCTCCGAGCTGCCGCGTCCGAATGTCACCATGGATGTGGAGGCGCCTCAAATGCAGGCGCCAGCGGCTGCCGGCGCCGGAGCTGGTGGTGGTGCAACAGGTGGACAGTCGGGCAGCAGGGGCACCACAGTGCCGGACGAGGATTTCTTTTCGTTGATCATGAAGGTGCAGGGCGGCCGCATGGAGGATCAGCGTGCTTCCATTCCTTTCGGCGGCTTCAGCAATGCTCAGCGAAATGCCCGCAATAACCACAACAACAACAACAACAATAACAACACCAACAGCAACAACAACAACGCTGGCGGCTCAGCTAGCGCCAAGTAGATGCGGCCAATTGTCCATTTAGACTCTCCAACAATCTTTATATGTATTTTTTATCAATCATTTCGTTCTAAGATTTATAACCAAAAACTATTTTATTTTTATGCAATCGAGCACACACACTAACACACTCACACACGAGCATGTACAGTGAAAACTCTGCGAAGGAAGAGCTGGAGCTAAAGGTAAAAAAAAACAATCTGGAAATTTTTTTTACTATTCCATTTGGTTAAACAAATTTTATAGAGACCAAATTTAGGCGCAAAACAAAATTATGAAAACCAAGTTCTAAATTAATTAAAAAAAAAATTAACGGAAATTTTTAAAGTAGCAAATTTCAACTTCCGCATTTAATATTCACTGAAATTTAATGAAAACTTGAATTCCAAACTAAAAACTAAAAGCCCTTAAATGAAGAAAATTGTTTAGAAAAAAAACAACTAAAACTAAAGTAAATTTTATACAAAAAAAATTGCAAACTTTAAATGAATTGTGAAAAATTATATAAATTTATTATTTTATTTAACCTAAAGAAAAGCAAAATAACAAGCATAAAATATGTCAGAAACTAAAACTAAATAATTTAAAGATTTAAAAAAATATCATAAATTTATAAATTGAAAAATAAATTGTTAGATTCTAAATTAATTTATATATACAAATTTAAGCCATTCCAACTAAATAACAAACTATTTCAAAAATGAAAAAAGTGAAGTAAATTAATAAGTTTCTACAACTTTATCAAGCCTGTATCTAAAATTTAAGTAAAGGTCCAAGATTGTATATCACAAGTAAACAAATTTGAATGAATATTTTAATATTATAATATTGTTTATAAATTTTATATAATTTATTTTGTTTATACATATTTTTTCCTGATGCTCTTAAAATTGTCAAAAGTCGTAAGAAAAAAACTTTTCTTATATGCATCATATAAGTTCACCTCAAGTCCACCAGGCAGAGTATTCACTGTACAACAGCTCATCATATATTATTATTAACTCTCGCACACTTATACAATACGATATTCAGAAATGCATGCTTCTTAAAACTAAACGAAAAACAAAACTACAAAATATCAAGTTTCTTAAAGATATTAATATTTCAATTGCATGTTACTAGTTCTTAAGTAGAAATAGTCCATAACGAACCATAGTTATATACATATGTATTTTCTTTATACTTTGCTACGTTTTTTTTTGAAGAATCCCAACTCTACGAACTCTAAACATATAAGCAATGGCATTTCTATACAAGCCCCGATTCCATTTGTAACTATGAGTATTTCATTTTCGATCCACTAACATATATGTATTTACATTCATCTACTATATCATTTGATATCATTTCAATTATACTTATATATATTTTTATTCTCGAGATATTAACGGAACGTTGGGTCGCTGCTCTTTAAGATCCAGCGCCGTTTTAAACTTATACAAATACAAATACACACACATATACATACATCTATACATATATAGATTTAGATGTATATGGAATACGATTACGAATATCTATTTAATGTTTACACTCACACAAACACTGATTGATTGATTGATTTATTGATAAAGTGAAGCCAAAATTTATGAATGTTATTGAAGCGCATGCATATGGATTGAATGATTCATGCTCCAGATCGAATCCGATCGTTCCAATGATATACATATGTATGTGTGCCACAAACGTATTATTAAATATTAAAAATCAAAACTGTTTGCTGACTAATTTGTGTTTATTCTCTATCAAGAAATATAACCCCTGAATATATGCCGAGCCTGAGCTGTGGTTAGCTTGATTCATGGATGGAAACAAGAGAAGTCTGGCTATATATAAGCACGTCTTTGACGGACTAGCGACTAGAGTACTTCTAGTATTAAGCATGGAGCAGCCGGAGCTGGTCAGGATTACGCCCGATGGCAAGCGCCTGCAGGAGGAGAAGCATAGCCAAAGAGGACGACTTCTTCGAGATGCTCTCGCGCTCCCAGTCCAGACGCATGGACGAGCCGGAAGAACTTGATTGAAAACTCTCAGAAACTTCGTTCATAAAGCTTTATTCATAAATTAGTCGTCTTAAGTGTCTAGGAAATACATATATGTATGTAGTATAACTGTATATGATATGTTGGCTTGGCTACCCCCAATCGAATCTCGTCTCCTGCGCCAACTCCAACTCGGCCCGAAGGATTTATTTACAAATTCTTTGCACTAACTTAGAAACCAAACGAGGTGAAGAAGCAGAATCCCAAAGGCTGGCACGCCCCCTCTACGCCTTCGCTGGCCTCATGCTCTCCGGCAGAGTGTCGTCCAGCACGAAGATGGGCAGGGAGAACTCCGTGGGTTTCTCACAACCGCCAGCCACGCCCCCCGCATAGTCGTAGGCGTTCTTGTGGATCGAGCCGGCCTTGTGCCAGCCGCGCTTCAGCATCACATAGACGACGAAGACGCTGACGAGGAAGGCCGAGCAGCTGGCCATGACGAACATGGCCAGCTGGACGGACTCATCGGTGGCTGCGGTGGCCGCCTGAGCCACGGCCGGCGCGGCGGTGCGATGGATGAAGTGGGAGCGCGTCAGATCGGGCTGGAAGCGATTGCCCAGCAGCCGGAAGCCACCCGACTGAATGGCCATCTCGATGGCGTAGGCCATGTCCACCTTGGACTCGTTGTGCAGCTCGAAGCGCACGATGACGGAGCCGTCAAAGTTCTCCTGGACGCGCAGATTCTCCACGGCCGAGCCGAGCAGCTGCTGCAGCTCCCGCCGTATGGCATCGTAGACGTTGCGCACGCTGCCGCCGCCGCTGCCGCCGCCGCCGCCGTGCCCCGAGCTGTTGCTCAGGTGCAGCTCAATGGCGACGGACTCGATGGGCACGTGGCTGCACTGGCGCTCGCCCAGCTGGAAGGTGTGCGTCGCCGGCAGCTGATTGCCGGCGGCATCGACGCACCAGCAGCTCCGCTCGCTGCACTGCAGCGGCTCGAAGGCGCCCGCCGCATCGCAGCTGACCGGGAACGTGGCCGTGGCGGCCATCGCGCGGCAGCGCGTCGTATTCAGCTGCATGGGCGCCGTCTCCACGGACAGCTGCGAGTCCAGCAGCGAGTGGGTCAGCTCGACGCTGCGCTCCGTGGGCTGTAGGCGTGCCTCCACTTCGGCCAGATCCAGATCCATGTCCATGTCCAGGCTGTTCACGTCGTTCAGCAGCGTCAGCTGCTCGATGAGCTGCTCCATCAGCGGATCGGCCGGCTCCAGCTGCTTGCGGGCGCGCGCCTGCCGACTGTTGCAGATGGGCTCCGTGTCCCGGGTCAGCGTGCCCTTCAGCGGCGCGCCCTTGCGATCCGCGCACCAGCAGACGCCATACGGACTGGCCAGCTGCGCCGAGGGAATCTCCGTGCTGCTGCTGCTGCTGGCAAAGGCGCGACTGACAATTTGGGAGCTGCTCGTGGCGGCCAGGGCTGGCTGCTTGCCCAGGCACTGCACGGGACTCCAGTGGCCGGTGATGGGATCGCAGCGCGGCTGGAACCAGACGGAGGAGTGTCCAGTGCGCTGCGCAGCCAGGCTGTTCTTCAGCTTGAGACGTTCGCAAGGCGTGAGCACTGAGAGAGGGAGAGAGAGAGAGAGATTAGGTCTGCCTTCATTGGGTGCTCCTCTGGTACTTACCGGGACAGACGGCGTGGCAGGCGAGCTCGTTGTGGAAGAGATTCTTGGTCTGGCAGGCGGGCGCGTCCGCGTCTATTTGAATGGCCAGGCACTTGTTGGCCTTGGGACTGAAGCGATAGCGTGTGAGGTTGCGTCCGCTCTGGCCGCTGGCCAGGCACTGGGCGTCCATGGACTCGAAGCAGACGTCGCGCGTCTTGGAGCAGCAGACGCCGCGATTGCTCACCGGGTTCAGGTGGCAGGTGTGCGTGGTGGGGCAGCTCTCCTGCTCGCTGTGCGGGCCGCAGGTGACGTCCTGCTCGCCCTGCTGCAGCGGCTTGCCCTCGGCGCAGACCGAGTCGCGCCTCGGCACACAGATGGGCATCTTGGGGCAGGGCGTGTCCACGCACTCGACGCTGATCAGCTGGCACTCCTCGTCGCTGGCGCAGCTCAGCTCGGCGCAGTAGTCGCGGCACTCGCAGGTCGGGCAGCCGTGATCGTCCATTTGGAAGCCGCTGTCGCAGCTCGTCGAGCAGTTCGGGGGGCTGCACGCATAGCTGGAGTTGGCTGTGCAGGTGGGCGTGGCCGGTGCTCTGACGCGCGTGCCGGGCATCGGCTCGCCCTGCTCGCTCACGCACCAGCAGCTGCCGTCGGGCGTGCACTGGACCTGCTCCCACTTGCCCGTCTGCGGATCGCACTGGGCGATGCTCATCTGGCGCGCCGGGATGCCCAGCTCGGAGCTCTGGTGCAGCTGGATGGACTGCAGGTGCTGGCAGGCGGTCTTCAGCTGCGGCTCCACGCACTGCGTGCCGCAGCCGTTCGAGCAGCAGCGGCGCGTGCCCTCGCAGTGGGCGTCCGTGCGGCACTCGTAGCTGCAGACGTTCGTGTCCAGGTTGTCCGTGGGCCCCGGCGGCACCAGGTAGGGGCACTGGCCCGGCTTGCGGGGCAGGCAGGCCGGCACCGGCGGGCAGTACTCGCCCTCGCAGCTGACGTCGACGATGCGGCACTCCTTGCTGGCGCCGCAGTCGACGTTCTCGCAGGGATCGCGGCACTGGCAGGCCGGGCAGCGGGTGTGCGGATCCAGGGTGAAGCCGTACTCGCAGCCCATGCGGCAGGTGAGGTCCAGGCAGTCCAGTTGCTCCCTCAGCTCCTGGCAGCTCTCGTCGCTCACATTGTAGCCCCTCGACTTGGGTATCTCGGTGCCGAAGCTGTCCACGCACCAGCACTGCTCCACCTCCATCTCGACCATGTCCTCGTCCGCTGGCGTCGTTCGCTTCGCTGCCGTCGCCACCTTCTTGAAGTCCGTGGCGAACAGCTGCTGCTCCACTGCCCCCACGTCGATCACCTTGGCGCTGCGTCCCATTCCGTGCACGGGCGCTCTCGCTCCCTCCGCTGCCACGTGCACCTTCAGCGCGCTGTCGTCCACCCGGTAGAGCTTCAGGCGTTCCGTGTCGCGGCGACTCCGCCTCGCCCCGGCCAGCAGCATGCGCATCCGCCGGATTGTGTTCTGCTCCAGGATCTGGCGCTGCTCGGCGCGCGTCACTCGAATCTTGCGCAGCTCACACTGCCGTCCCGCATAGTCGCCCTCCTCGGTGCAGCGCGGCGCTGGCATCGCCAGCTGCATGCCCGCCTCGGTGCCCTCCATGCGCTCCGAGAAGTCCCGCAGATATTCGCACACTGCAAAGGGAATGGGAGGAATCGATTAATCATGGGTGATTGATTGATTGACTTGTTGATTGATGAAGTGATGAAGTAATGACTGATTGAAGTAAAGACTTCTTGATTGAATGATGAAGAAATCAGCTGATTGACTACTCGATTGATTAATTGATTGATTGATTGGCGTATCATATCAATGGTAAGTGCCTGATTGATTTATAGACTACTGATAGATTGATTGATTGTCCTTTTGAGTGTCTGATTGAAATACAAAAAGAATTTCTGCTTGAATGATTGATCAGCTAGCTGATTGATTGCTTGATGAAGTATGCAATTGCTTGATTGATCATACGGTTGACTTATTGATTGTGTAATCTAGTGTCTCATTGATAGAATACCTTGATATAGTATATGATTGAATGACGAATTGTGACAATAATTGACTGATTGATTGACTCCAGTGTCTGATTGATAGAATATCTCGATACAGTAGAAGACTGACTGATTGATTGAATCAATAATTGACTGATGATTGAATGACGAATTGTGACAATAATTGACTGATTGATTGAATCCAGTGTTTGATTGATAGAATATCTCGATACAGTAGAAGACTGACTGATTGATTGAATCAATAATTGACTGATGATTGAATGACGAATTGTGACAATAATTGACTGATTGATTGAATCCAGTGTTTGATTGATAGAATTTCTCGATATAGTAGACGACTGACTGATTGATTGAATCAAAAATTGCTTAATTGATTGATTTCTCTAGTGATTGATTGATATATTTTCTTGTTATAGTGAGTGAGTGCATCAATAATTGATTGATTGATTGAATGATTCAGTGTCTGATTGATTGTTGATTGATTGGCTGACTAAACGATGCATACTATTGATTGACTGACTTCATTTCCCTTCTAACTTACTGGTTTGCTGTCTCGTCGTTGGCTGATCCTCTGATGGTCCCGTGGCCGTCGTCTGCTCCGGCAGCGGGCAGCAGACGCTCTCCGGTTCGCGGTGCAGCTTGGTGCACTTGTACTGCTCGGGGCACATGATGTGATTGCTCATGGAGCGACCCTGCTTGGACTCCGGCTCGGGCTCGAAGAAAGCTGTGGGCTGGAAGCTGCGCGCCTGGCGCTCCTCGAAGCAATACATGACCTCGCCGCTGGCCGTGTCCGTGAGTGGGGTGCCGATGTCGCAGGGATTGGAGTAGGCCAGATCCGGTTTGCAGACGGGCCAGGAGGCGCACAGCGAAGAGCCGGACTCACAGAGTGGATCCGTGGCGACCTCGCAATGGGAGCCCAGGGCGCACTTGAAGCCCTCGCAGGGCTCCGAGCACTCGCAGGTGGGACAGCCGTTGTGATCATTCTAAGAGCGGGAGATTGGGAGATGCGTGAGTGAGTGCCTAGCAATGGGCTCTCCAGTTGAACTCACCTTGAATCCGTATTCGCAGACGGCGGCGCAGATGTTCGTGTCGCATTGCTCCATTTGGAAGCTGCGCGCGTACGAGCGACTGATCATGTTCTCCCAGCCGTCGCAGTTGACTGTGTTGGCCGCGCCCATGGACTCCTTGATCTTGTGCCCGGTGCGCGGATCCACGCACCAGCAGACGAGTCCGTTGCGGGAGCACTGGCGCGGCGAATACTGTCCGCCGGGTCCGTTGCAGTCGGGCACATAGCCGCGCCCCTCGCGCTCATTCAGCGCCAGGAGATCGGCCAGGGCCTTGGCCTGATGGCATCCGGTCATGTTTTGCGGCTGCTGGCAGTTGAACTGGCAGCCCTTGGTGAAGCAGCACTTCTCCAGGTTGCGGCACTCCAGGTCGTGGCTGCAGGGCGCGCCGCACATGTAGCCCGTGCGCTCCGTGTACGTCGATTGCTCGGGTGCCGGACAGACGCCGGGCTTCTGGAAGGTCAAGGCACTGGGACAGCAGACTCCGTAATCGTTTCCAGACTCCACTAGGCACTGGTAGAGCGGCGGACACTGCGGCTTGCCGGCATCCAGTCCACACAAGAAAGGCCTGACGCTGTCCTCAATAGCCAAGGGCAATCCGGCCGGACAGTAGTTGGCCAGGGAGCGCGCCTTCTTGCAGGTGGGCAGCGGCGGGCAGGGCTCCGACTTGCATTGCACCTCCTGCAGCTGGCAGGTCTGACCACGCGGACACTCCAGGCCATCGCAGGGATCACGGCAGCGACACACGGAACAGCCCGTCTGCGGGTCACGCGCAAAGCCGGACGGACAGAACATGCGGCAGGCGGAGGCGGCACAGTGCGCCGGCTCCTGACACTGCACGCCGGCACGCGTGGCATTCCGACTGCCCGGCAGCTCCACGCCGTACTCATCGATGCACCAGCAATCCTCGCCAGCCCGTTCATTGGCGCACTGCACGCTCTCGAACTCTCCGGTCTTACGGCAGCGCGGAATGCGCACGGCGCCTCCTGCTGGCTGCAGCGCCTTGGCACGTCGCGCCTCGGCCCGCCTCAAGTGCTGGCAGGCAGTTAAATTGGCTGCAAGTAGAGGGTAACAAGAGGGCAAGGGGCGGGTGAGTCAACGTCAATGGGGGCGCTTGGCACACTTTCGTGTTATTCAACCGGGCAAAAGCGAAGAAAAAACCCAGCTGCAGAGTCGGTTTCACTTTTAGCGAACGTGACGCGTTTATTGTGAATGAAACGACAGACGGACAGCAAAGTGTAAGCGAGTGCAAGTCGAGTACGCCCGACTAGCAGATACCCAGCGAAGAGCTTCAAGGAAGACTAGTTGAATAGTTGAGACCTAGACCAAGGATTGGTTTCGGAACTGTATTATACTAGCTATATTTTAAATTGTAAATCAAAAACTATGAAATTTATTAAGAAATCTTAAAGTTTGTATATCGATATATATCGATTTAGTGAAACACTGCTTTAATTGATGAACAATTAAACGTATTATTTTATATATGATTTTCGCTTTCTATATACGTGTGTCTGGTTTTACATTTCAGAATTAAACAGTTTCTAAAGCAGAAAGAAACCAGTAATCGATTTATTTATTTATCGATTCATTATAAATCAAAGAAAAAGCAACAAGAGGATTTATGTGTGCGAAATTTAGGCCGTATTATCCATTGAAAGCATAATAATGCTTAATATAAGGTAAAATGTTATATAGTTCCATATCGATAAATATCAATTTTTAGCTTTAGTCTAATTTGGTGGAATAACTCTGAACAAATTTATAAGAAACATGAGCAAATCTAAGCAACATAACATATAACTAAAATAGTTCCTTATTAATATCGATATTAATCGATATTGGCTTAACTGTATGGGTAGAAAAATGTGACAAAAAAACTTGAATGGAACTTTGATGCATTCAATAATAGCGCTCATTAAGTCCTATATATTGTACTAAACTCAAAGAGCTCCACTGCAGTCAATCGATTTTTATCGATTCATTTGATTCATTTCTGATACCTGCAAAGCATTGTTAAGTCAGCCACTTGTCAAACAAGCTAACAATAATATCAATAACCTCCATAAAAATTTACTTTTAATGAGAGTATTCACTATCGTCTATATGGAGTATATAGCAAGAAAAAATACTTATTAAAAATTGTGGCAAATGGCAGCTGTTAATTGTTGTTGACTGTTATTTGTTGGTTATCTCAGGGCCAACATTGTATTTGCCTTTGTTTTCGTTTTGTATTCGCATTGCGCTTGCTATTGGCCAAAGCGGCGTATGCGCAATTAACTGAAATGGCCTGAACCATTAACGCCAAGCGACGGATGCTTTGCTATGAGCATTCTACAAAAGGCACAGTCATTGTCTATTGCTCGCTCGCTGCTTATGTAATTGAGGTACATCATATAGCTCTTAACTAATACCCTACCCCACCCCCGCCGCAGTCTTGCCCACTCGTGGTTTAGTCTTATACGCAACGCTGCCTTTTGGCATTTCGCAAAAGTCGAGACGACGCGCTCGCTGAGCTTCAGTTCGTCTGTCCGTCTGTCCGTCTGTCCAATCACGTAATGCATTCGAAATGCATTCGATAATGGAGCTGTTGACGGACCCAAGCTGACCCTTGGGCCACATGTGAATAGATCATCTGCCAGCGGAAGTCATCTCAGAGCTAACTATTTGGGTAATCAGAAAAGTGAAAGTTTCGCCTTTTCTTTGCTTAAATTCAAGATCTTCAGTAAGCCTATTGTACTATATAATGTGTAATTGTAAATCTCATCTCATATCTTTACCTCATATAACCACATTATCTATTCAACATATGATTGTACCTTTGATGTTATATATTTTCCTTCCATTATATAAACCACATCCGCACCAAACCAAATACGAAATTTTGCTGTAGAAAATGTACATCCATATATAATAAACGATGTAGAGCTGCAGCTTTCTTCTAACTTAAGATCACTAAGCAATATAACTGTTGGCATTTTCTGCCTTGAATACTTCTCTAAATTAATCAAGCGAACATAATTCGTTGGCATTTTCTTAGAAAAAACTAGATTTGATTTTTTCTATGTAGAAATTTATTGGGCGCGTTGAATCTATATCCGATTTCAACTTTAATAGGCTTAAATGTTTTCTGAGTTTTTTGCAGAATTTAACAGTTTCAATATATGCCGGGTCATCTATTTCTCCTATCTCCTGTCTCTCTTCTAGTTCTACCTAGATGTCTCCATCTATCTCTATGCACTCCGCCCTCAATCCCTCTCTATAGGTACCATTCTCTTCTCTGTAGATCCTAATACTCACTGTCTCTGTCTTTATATCACTCTCGCTCTCTTTCTCTCTCAGTATCTCTCTCTCTCTCTCTTTCTTAGTATCTCTTATTACTCTCTAACATAATTTCTATTCCTCTGAATCTCCCTCTATCAATGTTTCTCTTCCTCGCTCTGTTCCTCTAATATATAGGAAATATATATCAATTTTATTTATATATGACAAATCCCAATGACAACTGCTTAACTCTTGATGGGCTATATAATTGTATTACAGATTTTAAATCAAGATCTCTCATAGACTTATCTGTTGAGCCCCACCTTTGCTTTCTATTGACAAACCTTTCGTATCAATGAATACTTAAGTTTACCATAAATTTGATTAGATATCAGTTTATGTAAATATATGTGCATTTCCCCCATCAGATCCCAGTCAAGTCTCTGTCCATATGTCGTTTTCGCACTGTCTCATCCCTCTACATGCCTGCATATCTATCTTAAAAGCATGTTTATTTTATTGTCATACCAACATCCGGCTTGCATATTCACTGCTATGTTAATTGCTAAATTTTTACCACGATATTATTTTTTGCTTGCTTGCCTTTTTTTTTTTTTTGAGCTCTTTTCACCAGAAATTAAATGAAAGTTTCTGTGTTTTTTTTTTGTGTGTATATCAATTTTTTTTTTTTTTTTGGCAACTCCTCGAGTTGTGTTTGTGATTTTGGTATTTCGATCGAATGTCTCAGTTGGCTTTGGCATTCGGTTGTCGCTTCATGAATGAAAACAAAAACCAATTAAAAGAAAAATGATAAAAGCGGCGGCAGTGGGAAACGTGATTTATTCTACTTTGGGGGCGAGCGAAATCAAGTTTGTCGCCTAAGTCTTTCGTTCGCAAGCGTAACGAAAACGAAAACAAAAGCCGCATAGCCGAGACCACCATCACCCGCCCTCCCTCCCCTCCCTAGGCTCGTTCGCTCTGACCGACTGACATACTCATACCGCGTGCTTCCTCTTCTAGCCAGCTGTGCGCGTGTGTGTGTGTGTGTGTGTGTGTGTGTAACGGCTTTTCGGCCAGTCTATTTCAAGTTCGTGCTTCGAGTCTCGCTGCGGGCCCCCGGGCTAAGCGCTTTTTAATGATGGCCGCGCTATATTTAGCGCCCGTTCGCCGTGTTCTACACGAATTTCCCAAACACGCTAATTGCCGCATGCATTTTGCAACATTTGCAATTGGCTTTTAACGATCCAAGCAACTTGCTCCACATAAACAACTCGGCGAACGGAGTTCATTGACTGACCAAAAAAACAAACAAAAATAAGCAAACTGAGTCAGGAAACCAGAAAGAACGGTTAAGCAAAGTTGGACGCACTCAAAATACTCTTGCAGAGACTTTTATAGAGCAGCGGCACATACAGTGACAGCCAAAAGTATTGAAACCTTTATGTTGCATAGAGCCCATAGTGGTACCAAGTAGATAGTATAATATTATAACATCATATCAAGTAGATAGTATAAGATTATGAAATATACATTATAATACATTATTCTTGATCTGGTTTCGTAGGTCTGTCCGTCCCTCTGTCCATATGTGGGAACTCTTCGATTTTAGAACAGTTAGAGACCTGAACTTTTGCCGATGTTCCACTTATGCCAGCACGTATCTGCCCTACCTATATATATGTATATATAGTCTATCATCTAGGCATGCATACAGATGCAAGCTAGATTGCTTGAAGCAATAGCTTAGTCTGAGTTTTTCTTGGCATATTTTAATTAAAATATACTACTTTGATTTTTCTACAATAAGTTTACACAGTCAAAAGTTTCCATAATACCAAATAATCCTTGGTAATCCTAAGCTCAAGATGATTTGTGCAACCAAATTTCACTTTAAGCTAGACAAGCAGTTATCCCAGATGAATTCAGTAGACACTGATGCGGATTACGAATATATATATACACATATATATATATATATACAAATTTTAGTATCTTCTCTGAGTTCTTCGCTGAGTTACAACCTCGTCTACAGAATCGTATTATCCCAGATGAATTCAGCAGACACTGATGCGGATTACGAATATATATACACACACATATACTTATTACAATTTTACGTCTCTTCTCTGAGTTCTTCGCTGAGTTACAACCTCGTCTACAGAGTCGTATTATCCCCCTCATCTGGCGTATGGCGCTAGCAGTCATTGACTCTTGCTGCCTGCCTGCCTGCCTGCTTGCCATGCGTGTGGCATGCAGTTGCCCGTTTTATCCCTGCCACGCCCACATTTTTGGTGTTCCACTTACCAGTTGAGCGCTTGCCCTGCGCAGCTTGCAGCGCTAGCAGCAGCAGCAGCAGCAGCGAGAAGAGCCTCAGCCAGCGTTGTTCACAATGCAGCGGCATTTCGAGACGCAAACATCAAAAAAAACAAAAAAAAGTTGCCAAAAAGAGGTGGAAAGAGATTTCCTGTTTTTTGTGGCAGCAGCTGCAAAAAAAAAAAGAGAGTTAACATTAAGTACAGCTATGCAAAGGTGTGTGAGTGTGTTATGTTGTGTGTCACGTTTGACGTCACATGCTAGCGTTGTGCTTCAGCGACCGAAACCGGGCATGAGAAATGAGAAATGAGAAATTCAAATTAATATTCAAAAAAAAAAAAAAAAAAAAAAAGCAAATCTGCATACGAATACTTTCACTAGACGGTGTGCTTATTGTTTTTGTTTTGCATTTGAGTGGCTAAAGAATTCGTTGGATGTGAACTGGAAATTGATGGCTGCATAATATTTAGATGCTAGACCATTGCGCAATAGGCAAAGCGGAAGCCTTAACCGATGCGCGGAGCTACGAACAAAGCTCGGGTCACGGGCTGCAGTCATTGTCTGCATGGCTCATAATATTTAGCAGTTGTTGTTGTTGTTGTTGTTGCTGCTGCTGCTGTTGTTGCTTCCATTGAAGGCGAGTGATTAATCTGCGCTTTCACTTTGCCAAGCATCGACCAAGCAACGGCAATTGCGGCGACGGCATCTGCTGCCAGTGTGTACAAGATTTTTGCCAGCACTGTTGAAATTCACTTTTTTTTTCTCTCTCCCTCACTCGCTTATTCGCTCTTTGTGCGTTTTCCGGTCCATTGCCAGCAATGATGACGACGCGTCGCTCAGCTTTAATCACACCACGATTTATTTTCACTAATTATAATGCACACAACAACAACAACAACAACAGCAGCAGCAGCAGCAGCAGCTGGCCTAAACAGCTGATCGCCTAATAAAATCCAATTGGAGTCGAACAAAAAAACAAGTTCGTTGCCTAAGTCATTTGTATTTTGTTTGGCGTCTTCTCTTTTTGTTGGGTGAAAAGTGTTTTCTTGGGCACTTGAAAAGATGACAAGCGTGCTGCAACAACAACAACAACAACAATAACAACAACAATGACAAACAATTTATTTGCTGAAAAAAGCAACACAGCCTACAACAACAACAACGAATACGGAACTAGCCAAAAAAAAGGCCAAAAATTGTATAGAAAATCTGCTGCTGATATTTTCTTTAGAGGTGCCCTCGTTTGTATATCGAGTAAGTAAACTATGGTGGAGTTCAGGTTAGATATCATATATATCATATATATCAGATAAATGTAGGAGAGAAGTATGTAAACAGAGACTGCTAATGAGCTTTCTAAACCCTGAGTAAGAGCAGCTAGGGTAATACTATTTCCAATAACTGAATATCTCACGGCTCACTTATGCTAGCACTATAATTCGGCTATACGAATTTTCAATAGGGCTTGCCAATTAATTAGGTATATAATTATAAATTGATTGCAATACATGCGGATTCAGTTATACATATAATTCTTTCTGTATCTCTTAAGACTTTAAATTTGTTTTATTTGATAGGACTTAGGATCTCAACTGTTGTTAGATTATTTTAAGTACATGCCTAGAATACCGTATTTTTTACAATCCCTGGCTATTTCTAATATAAATCTACTTATGAACCCATATCTCTCCCTGTTCTAACTGTTCTAAAAACTGTTATATTTTATACCCAAAGACAAACATTTGAAGGCTCCCAAAGTTCTTTAGCCCACATATGTATATATGCCAAGGGTATGGTGCATGTAGACTCTAATTACTCTCAGTCAACTGTTCTTTCCAGTTAGCCATTTGTTTTTTTCCAACTCGTTTGGGCTATTGTAAGGTCCCACCTTAAACCAGGCCAAACAGCATTTCGTTCACCTGCGAGATTTTCCCTCATTTGGCTGCAAAATGAAATTTCACGCTTTGCTTGAACTTGAGGCGATTTTTTCCCCGTTGTTCGCAAATGTTTTTCTGCTGTTGTTTTTTGTTTTTTAGAGATGCAAAGATTTCACCATGGCCAAAAAGTTAACTAAAATCAACTTGGCTAAGCTTGAGCTGCTTGTCATTGAAATTTTTGCAGGCACTGTTAAGGCACTGTTGACCCTGTCACATTAGCTGCTTTGCTATGCTTGGCCTGGTCTGGCCTGGCCCTAGCCGCCGTATGACAGTTAGTAGAGTGTAAAGTTTAACGATTGGTGAAACGAGGTCACATGGGATGGGCACCCCATAAAGGGAGGGTAAGGGAGAGAATCCCTTGGGACAGATGCTGACAAAGAGAGAGAGAGACAGAGAGAGAGAGAGAGAGAGAGAGAGAGAGGTTTCCTAAGTGGAGTTTTAGTAGGAAATTCCTTGATCAAAGTACTTGAGCTTAGGTCTAATATTAAGCTATTATCTATGAGAGAGAATCTTTAGTTACGTATTGCTAGAAATGTAAGGAAATTATATAACGCAGAGAATCTTTGACCAGGCTCTAGGAAAACTGTTAATATATTAGAGCATCTTGAAAATTTGATAACTTGTGTTATTAGCTAAAGAAGCTAATCCCTTACCAACACTCTTAGATTACTAAGAAATCTCTCAATTATCCCAACAACAATAGGCTGGGTAAAAAGTGGGACTCGCAGCTCTTAGCTAGTCGAAAGAATCTTTGGCCAAATCATGGCAGAAATAATGCCAGCCCAAGCAATTGAGGTGTCTGTCTGTCGCCCCGACTTTTTAAGCATTTGAAAGCTGCTCCAAATTCGGGCCGAGCTGAATCACTTTTTGACTTTTTGGCTTTAGTTTCGGTTACTTTTTTTTTGGGGGTTTTTTTTGCACGGTTTTCTGCTACAGTTATTATTGCGTGTGCGCTCACTTGCGAAACGCTTCCAAGTGCTCAAGCTTTTCCACAGTCTAACGGTGCTTCGCTGGGCTTTAGCGCAGTTAAAGTTGGGTTTTTAAATTTTTTATTTCTTTCTCTTTTTCGGCCGAGTTGTAAATTGTCCATATCGCGTTTTGGACCTACCACCGCGCACTGCTGCGCCCATTTACAAAGTTTGTTTATTATGATTGGGTAATAAGCCTATTTGTGTTGATTTTTACCACTCTTAATTACAATATGATGTCATCCGGCTATTATATTTCCACCGTATCGATAAAGTATGACGAACCAAATCATAGATTGTCGTATGTGCCCAGTGTAGGCTCAACTTTGCTTGATAAACTATACTCTGTAATTGAAAACTGTATGAAATTTGGATTGTTTTTTTTTGTTTGTTTTCAAGTTGAAAATTGAGAGCAAGCTGAAATCGGCTTAACTTGATTATTTTCTGTGTTATTTAATTTATATGTTCAGCTCAGGCCTTGAGATGAAGCCTGATGCAGCTTGAACATAACTCTTTTTATGGTAATTCATGTCTGGGGAGATAATAAGCAGCTTCTTCAAATATTTATTTGAATAGCTAGATTTTAGTTTTTTCTTTGTGTTCTCTTTTTTTTTTTTTTTTTCTTTTAACTAGCTGATTTTGATTAGGTTTAACTCTGGTTTTAACTGCATACAAAATACATTATATAGGATTTGCCAAACTTTAGCTCATATAAGAAAAAAACAGTTTCATACTGATTTCCCATTTTCATGGGTTTAGGGTATAAAAACAATGCAAATCTAACAGCCTCGATATGATAGATTTTTTTTTTTTTTTTTTTTTTAGAAATAAGTTTAAAGCAGTTTTATTAGCTTAATAGGTATATGTAAATTAAACAAAAAAAATATTTTTAAACAAAAAAAAAAGTAAATAGCAAAATATTAATTAAAAAAAAAAACATAAAATTTCTAGAATTTCTATCTATGAACAAGTTGGCTGGAAAATACCTATTCACTGCCAAACGCTGCCCAATTCATTTTAACCAGTGGGCGTGGCTAGTAAGAAACGTAACAGTAACCCTCGTGCTTCATGTGAGCAATCTATTCCATCCGATTTCCACTTTCGTGAAGTATTAAAAGTGTGTGCAGAATTCATTATTTAAATTAATTTTTTACACACCACATATTGTTAATTAACTTAAATTACACAATATTAAGCTAATAAATGTCAGCTGGATTTTTATTATTATCATTTGAATAGTTTCAAATCAGATTTCTGTGGCTGCTGTTGAATTGACCTTCGTAAGAGTGCGCAAAATATTTGCCTAAAGCTCGAATCAGCTATGTCTGTTTGCTGAGCTAATGCGTTGCTTGTTATTCATTGTCGAGTACGAAACAAAATGCCAGCGGGTCGCCTTGAGACAACCAAAAAAAAAAAACAAAAAGAAAAAACTGAGTTTTGGATATGGATTGAAGTGTTCAAGATTGGCAGACGACATATTTATGAGTGTGCCCATAAAAGTTTCCCAGTTTTCGATTTCAGTTCAGGGGGCAAGGGGGAAATTATTGCTCAACAAACCTGTTGTCCAATCAGAGTACGAATTCCAATCAGAGTGCGGCTAATCCAATGAAAAGTGAAACTATTTCTAGTTGCGAATTTGTGCTTTAATCCAAGTGCACTTGGCTCTCTGGTATGCGCTTATTTTTATTTCTTTTATTTTTATTTGTATTTTTTAATTTTTTAGGCGCTGGGCTTTAATTTGCGATTTTCACAATTTCACTTGCACAGATACACAAACAGACAGACATACATATATATATATTTATACACACTCTGCACATGCACTCACACGTAGACAGTCTCGTAAATTTGATTTTCACTTTGAATTTCTTTGAATTTCTCTCGTAACGTATTTTGAAATTCGCGTGCGACTTGAACGGCGAACAAAGCTCATTTGAGCCATCGCTGGCACAGCACCAGAGCCCATAGTGGTGCCCCGCTCGTTATGGTGGTGCTCTGCGGCTCAGCTCTGTCGCTGGTTCGATCCAACATGTTGCATGCGAATTTCGAAAAAAAAAACCTCTCAACTGACGCATGTGAATTTTCGGTTTCTTGTTGGGAATTTTGAAATCGTTTTGAACTATTTTTGTTGTTGCTAGTTGAGTTTTGAGTCGTGTCGTGACACGCACAAGCACGAGTCGCAGAAGTTCGTTGGCAACTTAATGCTCTGTGATTCAGTTGATAGTTTATTTTTTTTTGTTTTATTTAAATAATTTATTTTTAATTTAAATATTTTAATATAGGCATTAATTATATATTTTTGATTGAAATCATAATAGATATATTTTTTTTTAATATTTATTTTTATAAGCTCTACATTTAGCTGAGAAAATTGACTCTTTTTAGGTATTTCATTTCGGAATAAACTCATTATATATGATAAATGCTCAATTCCAATTGGAATTGGTTCGCTTCCAGAAGTCTCTGATGCCCTATGCTAGTTTAGAGTAGCCCACTTCTAATGCTCGTCCATTTTCACTCTAAAGGTGCGCCGTCTGCTCATTCATGCACGCACCGCCACACCACCGCACCACACGCTCCCAGGGCACAGGCGGCTTGATTCATAGAGTTCAATTCAAGCGTTTGCTATGTACAGCAGTTCGTCAGGTGCGTGACAACCTTCATTGGCCGACGGCCACGACGGGGTAAACCCGAGATCCATCCAACAACCCGGCTGACTCAGTGTGACGTCTACAGTGGCGGATATATGTCCGAGATCTGATCTGAACTGATCTCAGCCAAGGGCAAATCTTTAACACATTTTCGTTTCAAGTTTTTGCTGCCAAAACAAATTTTTTTTATTTATCTTATTTTTTTCTCTCTCTTATTTGTTTTGAACCCACTTCCGCTTCGCTTGGTTTTCGCACGCTTTTGCCATATTTCAATGACTTTCTTCTTTAATTTCATTAATAAAAGCTGATCGAGCCATCATTAAATTAAGTGCCGTCTGTGTAGCTCCGTCTCACAAAAGATATTACCAAAAGTTATGGCAGAAGCGGGAAAAGTTGAAAAAAAAAGTTGCTCTGACAATAAGTTACGAACTTACTCTTTTTGGGTGGGATTTTAATGATCTACCTTTTTTTTTTTAGTGGGTATATAGACTTGTGCATGACGCTTGTCCATCTTAAATTGGGTGTATTAAAGAGAGATTTTTTACTCTCAACTACAAAAACTTTCTTAGAGAATCTGATTGCTTTACGATCACTAAAATATACGATATATGATTTAAATTTGTGTAAATTTTGACATATAATGATATTAAATATGTGTGTAGTTAGTTCTATTGCTATATTTATTATTTCATTGTTTATCTTAACTCTCTTAGCTCACTCTCTCTCTTTATTCTGACAGTCTTCTGCTCTTACTTCAAATGTCTTCTTCACTCTTTCTCTCGCTCTCTCTATCTTAACTCTCTTAGCTCACTCTCTCTCTTTATTCTGACAGTCTTCTGCTCTTACTTCAAATGTCTTGTTCACTCTCTCTCTCTCTCTATCCCTCATTCCTACTCTCTCTCTTTCGCTCTCTCACTTTCAGTCCCAGTCTTAATCCTGCTCTACCTTAAGTACTTTTTCATATATATATACATAAACTTTTTTAACATTATTTATTCCTTTAGCTTCCCTCGCCCTTTCTCCTTATCTGTCTTTCTTTTTCTTTCTCACTACTTCTACTTTCTCGCTCTCTCCCATTTTACTTCTTCTTTATAGCCATACTCATCTATAGATATTTCCGAAATTATCTTACCTTGCCCTCTTCCCTCACTCTCGCTTTGCCTTAAAATCTCTCTCTCTCTCTGTCTCTCAATGTTCTCCCTCTTTCATTTAGGCCATCTATCCACAGATAACCCAACAGGAAACAGCAATTTAAAGCTATGCAAGCCATCCATGCTCTGGTGCAGCTCCAGCTGCACAGCTTAAAGGCCACGCCTCAAATGTGTCACACCCCTGCAGCAGAGCTAACTGCCTGTTTGTCATCTGGCGTGTGTGACGTCTTCGCCAGGCGAGTGAAAGTGAAAGTTCTGTGCGCCGGTTTTATACGGCCAACCCGAGCTGTCGCCGAGTCGGCCAATATCAAAACGAGGCTAACAAGTTTCATAAACATCAAAATCATCTGAAATATATATAGGTACGGTAAATAAAAGCCCTCATTTTGTTCAGTGTTTTATTTTGTTTATAATAAACTAATTTGTTATATATATAATATATTTATATATATATATTTATTAATGACTTTTAACTAGTTGTTTTTTTTTTGTTTTGTTTGTATATTTCTGTGTTGTCAAAGAATATTTGATTTAAAACTCTTGTAGAACAAACAAGTCTTGAGTTTGATAATTTATTAACTTTACATTGTGAACTGTGCACTGACTAAGGAGTTGGAGGGAAGGGAGAGCTGGCAAGTATTATTGATTATTAAATAAAATTAGGAATAAACAATTCTAAATTCGATTTGAAAACATGTTTGATGAGCTCGAAGGAAAATGCATGCAGCAAATTAGTTTTGCTTGAATTTGAGTTATTTTGCTTTTGTTTTTGTTTACATTTTGTAACAGTGTTGGGATTTGTATATATAGTATTTATACGCATGCATGTATATTTAAAAAGTGGTTGACAAGTGCCTTTTGATTCTGTTTGTTTTTTCTGTCTCTAGTTACACAGTGCATTTCATTTCATCTGTTGTTGCTTTTGTTGTTGTTGTCCGAGTGGAAACCTTAGGCTTAATTTTGAGTTTTTTTCTGGTTGTTTGAAATCGAAAATTTGTTTGCATTATTTATAATCTTTTGTTATTGAAATTTGTTAGTTTAGTTTTGCTATTTTTGCTTTCTTTTTAATTAAAATTTAAGTTACATATGTGATTTGTTATTGGGCGCATACATATATACATACATACATATATATATGCATAAATTACGTATAATATATATATATATGGTTTATATTTACATTCATTATTTCTTGTTCGTTCTCTTTGCTCTTTTGTTGTAAATATTTGCACAGAAACAAAATACTATATTAGTTTTCTTCTTCTTATTTTTTTCAGTGTATTATTATCCATTATGTATGAACACAGTATTTAGCAGATTTATGATTTTTTGTTTGTTCTCAACTATCTGTTATAAAGATCACTTGTTCTTCTTCTTTTGCCTTTGCTAAAAATGATTTTAAATGTCTTTTTGTTGTAACTAGCAAAAAAATAAAAAGAAAACGAGTTAATTTAAGTAAAGTAAAGAGAAAACATAATCAATTGCTTAAATAAATTCTAACAACACGCTTAAGCTATATATATATATATGTCTGTATATAATTATATATATATATATATATATTTAAAAAAAAATGGATTGAATTTTACATATATTTTGTCTGCTGTATAAATAATAAATAATAAAACATTTACAACTATTTTGCAACGCTACGCACGACCTATCAACTATATCAAATTGTATATATAACTCCGTATATAAATATGTCCTTTTGCTAAAAATTAATTCTTGTTTATATTATTATAGTATTAATTAATATTATCATTAATAATCAATTAATTATATTTAATATTATAATTATTAATATTATTTGCATCATACTCTCGTATCGCTCGTATTTTTAGGGTATTAGACTAATTGCATTAAAATAGTAATAACTGCGGATTATCAACTTGCTAGCGGCGTGTGTGTTGGCTTATGTGTCTGTGTGTCTGTCTATGTGTGTGTGTATTTGTATATTATGTATATATTAGATAAAGATAATCTGAAGCATATATGCTAGTAATCTATTATCTAATTGTACACACTATATCATAATCATCATGTGTTTTTGTGGATTTCATTATGTACAACTATCTGGATGCTGGCTCTGCTTGCGCTTCGCTTTTGGCTCCTTGGGATGCTGCTCGATTGAGGGACGACGCGGATTCCCAAGCGTGACTAAAGCGCTCGCCACAGCCAGCCCGGCCGACTGACCGGCAGGTGCTTGCGATAGGCCACCTAGGGGATATGGAACAGAATAAGTTAGTTGATGAGTTACAACAGGTATTGAGAGAGATCGTGGAAAGCAACAGCATATCCTACTACACAGTATCGTTCGATATGCCTTGCTCTCATCTATACTAATTACCCACCCGTGGGCAGCCGGACTAGAAGCGAGAGCACTGCGGCTCGATTGCCATTGCAGGGCTCCAAGGCAATTGGACTGGGACACTCCTGCAAGAGGGAAATGTTAAATATGCGCACTCTGAATACTCGAACTCGTCCACTCACCTTCTTGCGTTTCTTCGACATGTTGGCAATGCCCTCCAGCGTCAGGCTCAAGTCGATTGTTTCGCGTGGCTCAATGTCAACCAAAACCTAATGGATGTGTGTATATAGAGTAGTGCTTAAGTACAGGGTATATCGGGCTGCCTTACCTGTGAGAATGGTCGACTGGCCATTTGCTCCATTTCGACAAAGAGACGCTGCCGTCGGCGGAACATATCGTACTTCTGCTTGATCTTCCACAGCACGGCGGCCATGAGCAGGAGCAGCAGAAAACAGGATGAGAACGTTATGAAAAATTGCTGTAGATTGAGCTTGGGATACTGTGAGAAGGCAATTTGGATCCAGATCGGCGGCTGAAAATCATGCACAAAGACATAGAACGTCGTCAGCGAGCTGTTGTCGTCGCTCGACTGGCCAAACTGATATTCGGTCTTGGGGAAACGATGCCGGAACGTGGAGCAGTTGATGCCAACCAATATGAGGCGCTCCGGCATGCCGGCCCGCTTCACCGATATATCCATCTTGGCTGGGACGCTGCACGTGATGGTGAAATCGGCATCGATTTCGGGCTTCGCCGGCGAATTGCGGAAATTGATTTGGGTGAAGTGGCGATCCTCCTTCTTGGACAAATTGAATGTGAACTGATAGTCGATGGTGAGCTCGTAGTAGCAGGAGCCGCGCAACGGATCGCCTATATAGTGATTCTGCGAGTCGCACTTCTCGCAATGATCCCCCACAATGCCCTTGGTGTTGCAGTAGCACTTGCCCGTATCCGGATGACAGTAGTCGCCCTGGTTGTTGCACTCGCAGCGCTGGCACTCGCCGCCATTGATCGCATTGCCCCAGTAGCCAGTGCGGCATTTCTCGCAGTGTGCACCGATCGTCAGATTGCTGCACGGCTGCTCGCAGTGCTCCTGATCATTGCACGATGAGTGACCGTTGCAATTGCAGCGTGGACAGGACGTAAAGAACCAGTGCTTCAATGCGCACTCCGTTTGATCGTACGGTGACAACGCGCCGCCAACAACGCACTTGCCCAGCCCGGTGTTGGAGCCGTTGTCACACCATCCACACGCCGGATCATCCAAGCACTGCTGGCAGCTATTGTAGTAGCCGCACTGGGCACTGGACAGCGCCGTGGTGCTGCCCGCCGTCAGGGCCGTTATTGGCGCCGTACGGCACTTGGACGTGAACGTGGTCCACTCACGGCACTGGCCGTACGGAAAACTGGCCGTGTACGCATTCCGGTCGACGCAGCGCTGCTCGTTCTGGCACCAGATGCACTCGTCCTCGGTGCAGTTGTGGCAATTCGTCTGCGACGCGCACGTCGGCCGGCACAGGCTGTCGTCGTGCGTGCTGCGGTTGTAGGGCGCGCCCGAGGCGGAGATGTGGCTGCGACAGCGATTCTGCTCGGCATCCCATTTGCAGGCCGCATTCGACATGCAGGCGCGGCAGCTGTGCAGCTGCTCGCATACGGATTGCACCAGCTTGTCCTCGCTGGGCGGGCAGCTCTCCAGGCGCTTGGCGTTGAGTGGCGGCGCCGCAGTCACCGCTGGCTGGTGATGTCCATGCTGGCCGTGCTGGGTCGAGGTCGACGAGTCGACGAAGAAGATCGAGGCCACCGACGTGGTCTCGCGGCAGCGCTCCTTGCTGCACACTCCGTTGCCGCAATAGGTGCAGCCAAAGGTGGTCGACACGCACGACTGGCAGCTGCTCAGCTCCTGGCAGCGCAGCACGTGATGCAGATGCTCCGAGGTCATGGTTATGCGGCTCTTCGACGGACACGCCACATAATCGTAAATGGCCGAGCGCTGCACCCGCATTATGTTGATGCAGCGCATCAGCTGGACATCCCAAATGCACTTGACGCCCGGCCGGGCGCTGGTGCACTTGTCCTCCTTGGTGTAGAAGCTGCACTGGCCGGCATCGTAGCGCAGCATATCGTTCAGCATCTGGCCGTTGAAGCCGCCATAGATATACAGCGCATCCTCAAACACCACCGAGCTGTGGCCGAAGCGCGCCAGGTCCGCCTGCAGATGGGCGGGCATCGGATGCATGTGCCACGAGTCGCAGTACACGTCGTAGATGAGCAGATCCTGGCTGTAGCACTTGGCGCCGTAGCTCTGCGAGGTGTCGTTGTGCGTGTTGCCGCCAAAGACCATCATCAGGCCCGGATTCACAAAGTTCGCCGTGTGCAGCAGCCGTGCACTGGGCGCCGACGACAGCAGCGTCCAGATGCGCGTCGACGGCTCGTACGCATACAGACGCGAGCTCAGCACTTGGCTGGCATCGCTCTCCGACACAATGCCGCCATAGACGTACAGCTTCTCGGTCAGCAAATCGTAGGCGGCGCTATGGCCGTAGCCGCCCTTGACCACATAGCCGGAGGTCTGCAGGATCTTCCATTCGCGAGTGCCAAAGTTGAACTCCTGCACCGTGTTGAGGTAGCCGTACTGTGGCGAATGCCCAAATATCACTACCATGTATTGATAGTTGTTCTTGTCCCCGTAGCCGGGCACAAGCGTCGCCGTATGGCCCGCCACGTGCAGCGGCCCGCACATCGAGTACGTGCTGTTGCAGGGCTCCGTCTTCACCGTTATGTTCTCCCACATCTTGGCCGACACATCGAAGGACCAGAGCTCATTCGTAATGCCCTGCGATTTGACGACGCCGCCGTACATGAATATCTTATCCCCATACATGACCGTGGAGGCGCCATAGCGCTTCTCGGGCACCGCCGTGCCGTTCTCCGCATGCATTGTCTCCCACACATTGCCATTGAAGTCGTAGGTGCTCATTAGCTCGCCCCGGCCGTACGATTCGCCGCCAATGATGTGCAGCGTGTCGCGCCAAACGGCGGCACCATGCGAGGCACTGCCCGCCGGTGCCACCGAGTGCTTCGGGTGGACCGTGCTCCAAACGCCGTGCGCTCGCAGCTGACTGCAGTCGTCGCCGCCATAGCCATCATTGCATTCACAGCTATGGAACATGGAAAGGTATTACAGTTAGTTTTTATCGGTATCACTATTATCATTATTCATATTGCATTTACCGCTCCTGCTCTATCCTGCATATGCCGTGGCCCCGCGCCTCTGAGCAGTTGTTTGGACAGGCGGCCACATTGCAGGCCTCCCCCCTGTACATGGGATCACACAGGCAGTCACCATCATTGCACGTCCCGTGCCCGGAGCACTCCAGCTCTGGGGGAGTAAGAGGTTTGAAATTAAAAAACGAAGAACGTTCTTAAACTATTTTCATTAGATATCTTTTATATATATTTATCTTGTTTAGTAGTATAGTAGTACAGCACAGTATGAGATAATATCATGTAGATAAGTTTAAGCCGTCATCGTGTAGTAGTATAGAGTGATGTAATTTGATGGCAATAAGGAGTAACTGATAGTCTAGTTTATCAGAGTATAGTATAGGGGAACATACTACTTTATGATGCTACATGGTATAGTCTATTATAGTGTACTATTATAGCATGGTACAGTAGAGTATTTTGTGAAATTTTATAGCAAGTACAGTATTATGTTTATCACTAAATAATGTGGTTTAAGATTTAATACTCAATTTACTATTATGACTTTACTAATACTGATATTTACTAATACCTTTATGAGCACATCAGTATTTATATTGTATACACGTACTATGTTATATTATCATATCTTACAGTTCTATTTACTTCATTCTCATTTCCTACAATAGCACTTACTCATTTCTGACAATTTCTACCTATGTTTATTTCTAGCTGATTTTCATTTTTCACCTCTTATCTTTAGTATTACGTAATAAACTCTACCAAGTTCGATGTAGAATGCATTTGGTTTTCAGTATTAAAAAGACGATTAGGGAAGTACACGGTAATTATTTGATAATTCATAAAATGGGGAAATACTAATGCAAAATTAAGTAACAATCTATTTATATAGTTTTTGGACGTTGAACTAAATATTGTCTATTTTAAAATATTAATATACTCAATATAATTTATAATACAATTACAATCAATTTAGTCCGTCCTTAACAAACATTTAATCTAATCATTTTTACATTAGCTCTATTTAAGCCCTTATATAAACATTTATGTCAACCAAACTTGAATCTTTAAAGATTCTCTGATTTCCTTGGGAATTCCTAATATAATTCCTTCCGATTCTCAGTCCTACTTACCATCATTATCCGTTGGACAGCCATTCACTTTGTATGTCAGATAGAAGCCGGACATATTGTATGCATCATCGCTGAAGAAATGGAGTAGAGCTGTGCCCGATCGCGCGATGACTTGGGGCACACGCCGTATGGAAAAGTTGCCCCGATACATGAGGCCACTGGAGAGGCGAGAGTGAGAGATTAGTCAGACGCTACAGTTTCGCTAAGCGATTTGGTGGACTCACCTGAAGACCGCAAGTAGGGGCGAGTCGACGCTATCACCATCGTATATATACAAATGATCCCAGCCGCATTCCGTGGCGAATTCGCGCAGATGTATGCGTATATTGGAGGGACGCGACGGATTCGCGCTGTGGCGTCGACCCCAATGCGGATGATGTGAATCAATTAGCCAGCTGCACTTGACGCTCACCGAATAGTTGCCCCAGCCATCGTGTATGGTCCCCATGGGATGGTACATGCTATAAAATAATTGCAAAAACAAACATGAGAGAGTGTATGGTGTAAGTAGGATAAAATTTAAAGTCTGCAACTCTCGGAGTATCTAAGAGTAATAGTTACGCTGTAAGACTTACGAGAGTTCAAATCTATCAAATATATCTCTGTAGAATTAATTAGCGTCCACATTGAAATTCTCGAGATATAATTGTGTAATTGTCTTTAGGAATACAAACTCTGTACCAGATATACGATCAACGTATTATTCTTCAGCTTATAATTCTCAAAGCTTTCGAGTTACGCTGAAGTCGATCGCCTGAGTATTTAAAAAAACACTAAAAAATTAAGACTATCGATAATCTATGGAGGCTGGAGAGTCCAGTCAGACAACCAGAAGAACTGATATGGCTCAGTTCATATTCGGATAAGAGAGAGTTTAGACCTCTTGTTCCTAAATTATATAAAATATATTCATAAGAACCCAACACAGCGTCCCCAATCACCAGTACTCCAGTGGGAGCGCTTATTCCTTATAAGTTTTAGATAATAAATATCAACCTCAATTTATTTTTGGAGACCCACAAACCAAGTAAACTCTAGTGGGAGTGCTTATTCCTTATAAGTTTTAGATAATAAATATCAACCTCAATTTATTTTTGGAGACCCACAATCCAAGTAAACTCTAAAACGATCTAAACTTGCGCTTGAGTACAGTACTCTATAACTGCATAGAACTATAGAACTTTAAAGCTAAATATCTCGCAAAATCGATATATATCGCCATGTTCGATTGCTTAGGCTCGATTTCCACACATTGCCTACGAATCAATAGGCTCGCTATGTACACACTTTCAAAGAGGCATTAAAATGCGCTGAAATAAATCGAATTTGGATGGCACTCGACTGTCGATTCGAGGCTCACAATTACATATGTAAATTACGGCCAGATGACGTGAGCTCGATCTGTGATTCCCTGTCTCCCTCACTCACTCTCTCGCCCTCTCTCTCTGCTTGTGTCGACTCACTCGCGTCTCTCTTTGACTCTTTCAAGATAATTGAATTTGCGAGGCAACGCAAATGCAAGCTTCATTCAATTGATGCACACAATGAGAGACTGTGTGGCAAGTGGCATGTGGCATGAGAAGCGAGCCAGAAGCACCGCAACTGCCGCAGCGCTCTTTGTTATTGTTATTATAGTAAAACCGACCAGCTGTCCAACTGTCTAGCTGTCCAGCCGTCCAGCCGTCCAGCTGTCTGTCTACGCGTCCATCATATCCGTTTAAAAATAACTGCTTTCTTTTCATTTGCCAACTGAGAGACATAAGATATGCAGCGTTGTGTATTTTCTCAACTTGAAAACAATTAACTGAGCCAGGTCAATATATATACATATAGTATATATAGCTGATGTCTTGATAGTAAACCTCCTACCTCTATCATAGGCCGTCTGTTTACTTTACAAGTGTTTTCTAAACATTTTTTAAACATTCAAACTCAATAGATTGCACTAATCAAGACACAGTTGTGAAACAACAGAAATTCGGTCAAAAGAAAATTATACATATATCAATATATGTATATGTATATATGCAGATCTATATGTATGTCATAATGGCCAAGTCAGGCTTAAGCAGTGCATAGAATGTTTTATTAGAATTGCTAATGCGCATTTCCATGGACACTCACGTCATGCTCGAACGTTTTTAGTATGAACTTCAACAATATAAACAAAAAAAAAATATCGTGGCAATCGGGTATGACCGACTGCGGAATACTCGTTAAGTTAATAGTAGTAATAGTGTTAACAGTAGGTTCAATAGGTTAACAGTAATGCAATGCTAATCCCAAAAACATTCGATAACCCTGAAGCCTATATGTAGTACGCTTTTCGGATCAAATATTTAATATTTAAATATGTCCCATCTAGTTATAAGTTATAATCCAGCTTCTATAGCACCATAAATAATAGAGCTAGAGGATATTTGTTTGTGATAATTCGTAGTAATTTATCAGAAGGGATGACACACGAGTACACATACATATACCCTATACATATGGAATTTATATTAGTAGATTTGAAGTTCCCAATTTAATGGATTTCCTTTCAAATGCAGAGCCATATACATACATTTCTGAAGAGCTGTTTCAGTAAGCACTGTACAAAACCAATATACTCTCTTCACTTCATAAATGAGTGTAATAAATCAGTTTTGGTTAGTACTTATTATTGCCTTTACTGTCAACGGTGAAAGTGTGGCTACAAATTTACATATTTATAATTATATTTTATTTTATTATCGCTTATAAAGAGAAGCATTGAACTTTATGAAAAATCATGCTTTAATATTCGTAATTTAATCAGTTTTCATTTTGATTTCTTTCGATTTGTTTCAATATTATGCACATGGCTTTATCGATAAATATCGCTTTGTATATCTATATTACTGATAAATAACGATATCTATATGCATATTTTCGAAAAGTCGATTTTTCTATTGGACAATATTTGCATATTCAAATAAATGAAATCAGCTTTTTGTAATTATAAAAGTATTCTCTATATTTGTATTATACAGTTATTAGTCGGACAACTATATGGTAATGCTATACTATGATATGATATGGTGTTCTAGTCCGCTCGCTTTCACATTTTATCTGGCGAACTGCCATAAAAGCCAACAGCTGTATCAGGTTTCAGCTACAAAATTAACGAACGAAAAACCAGAGCAAAGTGCATAATGAGTAAAATAAATAGATGCTCTAACTAGCTTTCGCATTGTATGTGCTTGCAATTCGCAACTAATTAAAGTGCGAGTTTTTTTTTTGCAATAGAAACAATTAAGAAAGCTCTGGGGCTGGGTGTGGCTTACCAGGGGATACCCGGAATATAGGATTCGATCTGCAATCTGCAGTTATCGATTACTATCGGAAATAGGATGACTATTCAGAGCCTCTAATAATAAATTTTTATAATACTTTTAATATTTTAGTCCAAGACCTAGCGACATAGTCGAATTTCTGTTTTGGTCAGGTTATAAACTAGATTAGAAGTCTTAAATGAGATAAGAAAGTTAAGAACTGATTGCTCAATATGGAGATCGAAGGTGAATGCATAATGAATAAAATTAACCCATTTCATGATTTTCTATCAAAAGTTGAAACTCTTATTAAACTGTATGATGGATAGTCAACAGCCTCCAGTGAGGAATATCTATAGGCAACTGTCTTAATATGGATTATGGATCATAATTTCCAAGTTTAGATTTAGCGAGCTGCAACACATATGGCAAACAGCTCGAAGAAAAGAACCTGTCTAAATGTAGAAGAAGAGTCGTCTGGCTGAATACTAAACAAATACGAGCTTATATAGCTAAGAATGAAATGGAGAGAACCTTACACCTCTGTAAGAGAGGGAGAGGGATAGATAGAGAGACAGGTGCGCTGACGCGCTGATGGGGCAAAACGCAAACGTGATAACGCCTTTCGCTGTTGATAAGCCTGGCCAAATTGAGGCTATGCCATATCAGCTGTAAATCACAAAACTATATAGAAGTTATTCATATATGTATGTATGTATGTGTTAAGTGTGGCTATGCATGTGTTGGTTTCTTTTGCATTCATATCGTAACAATGGCAATCGGTCAATGGAGACAACAAACTACAAAAAATAAGCAAATAAAACAGAGCAAATGGCGACAGTTAGATGGAAGCCAGAGAGCACTCCAGAAAGTAGCTAACCGACTACGTGATGCTCTACTTTTGCACACAGATAAATCTATAGCTAATCTGTAATCGCTGCTTTACATAAGCCTATGCAAAGTCTGTTGATGCTTCTGTGCATTTTGTAGACACCAAAAAATGATGACACACTTGAATACCCTATATACAAGTATCGCTATATGCTAACAAAGCCAACTGTTGTGTTAAGTACACGGCTGTCAAGATACAGAACGCCCTTATCGAGCGCACTCTGTGCAAATACCCGTTATTATGAAACATAAACAAACTGTCTTATGAGCTTTATGAACTTTTTTCTCCACTGATTAGAATAAAAGTTGATTTGTGCTCGAGTGAGTTCGCAGTCGCAGCTGAGGAAGGCGAAGAAGACAGGCTCAAAGCCAAGAGTCAGGTAATTAAGGCATGCACTCTGATTGGAAATGGTAGAGGAAGACGTCAGACGTGCGCAAGACAGAGACAGCCAGACAGTGGGAAAGAACGAGCGCGTCAGAAATGGGCGTAAGCGCGTAGAAAGCACACAGTTTAACGTAAAGAATGAAATGAGAAAGGCGAAGCAAACAACAACAACGACGAGTAATAAGTGCGATTATGACACTAGCAAACACCCTGTATGTTAATTATGCTTGTTGTTGCTTTTGTTTTGAAATGAAGTAGTAATATTTCCAATTCAGATGCGTTGACTTTTCACGACTTCCCTAAAATAATAAGGATTCCCAATTACAATTTTTATAACAAACCCAAACATGTCACAAACTGCTTATAGTATTCAAAACGACCCCTTCAGACGGCAGCAAGCAGGGTATGTGAGAGAAAAGAAAAAGAGAGCTGGAGACAACAAAGTGGAACCCGTCTAACGAGAATGGGCAACAGCTCAAAAAACTAAACCGTTGGTTGACACAAATCGGCCGCAAACAAAAAAAATATATATACATATATATATAGAGTGCAAAAGCTGATTGAATAATACATTTTAACGTTCATTTTGTCTAATGTTGTTGTTGTCGCAGTGAATCATGCGGCGACAACGATAACTGCACCAAACTCAAAGAATGAAAGAGATGAGGAGAGAGAGGGAGAGAGAGGGGAGTTGTGGAGAGAGAGTGCTTCATTACTAACCGTACTTTGCCGCCACAGAACTGGCAGGCAGGTCCCTGCCAGCCATCGGCACAGATGCACTGCCCATCGAGGCACTGGCCATCGTTCTGGCAAGGATTCGTGGTGCAGTTGTAGGCGCTGGCGCTATGTAAGCCACTGAAACAGCCATGGAACAGCAGCAGCGAGAGCAGCAGCAAACATTTTCGCCTATATTTCGCGTTAAATGTGGGCGTGTGTGTGCTGTCGCAGACTGGGCTCTGATGATGATGGAGATGTTGTTGTTGGGGATGTTGTTGTTGTTGTTCTTCTGCTTCGAGTTGTTGTTGTTGCTGTTGCGTGTTTATATCGTAGACTCTGGTGTTGCTGTTGTTGAGTGTGGAGCAAAATGTTGAGGAAGACGAACGTTGTTTGGTTTGTTGCTTTGTTAGTATGTTGGCGGATGAGAGCTTATGCTTATTTTCCGCATGCTCCACCAAGCACATTTTTCACTTTTGCTGTTTGGCTTTTTTTTTGCTTTTGCAATTTGTATTGAATTTTCACACACACGAATGCGACTTTTTTGATTTTCGCAGCGCTCGCATTGTGAACTGCACAACTTCTTGCACAATTGCAAATATAATGCCAAAACGAATCACCAAACGCGCAGCACTTATCAAACACCAAAAAGGAACACACAAAATTGCACAACCTGATGGGCAAATATGTAAAGGAAAACAGTTGTATTAACTACTCTGAGCAAAAACAATATGTACTAGTCGATAGTGCTGTAAGAGTTATCGACGACTCAATGTGGCGGCCAGTCGATCTTAGTTGCTCTCACAAATGTTCGTCTTTTACAGCACTTGAACGTCCGATACGATGACCTATCGGTAAATTTAAAAATATTTAACTGCTGGTTAATTTAATAAAATTACTAAAAAAGTGTTCATCAATGCTATAAAAAATGGTATTTTTGTAAGTTTAAACAGTCAACATGTTTGGGAAGATGATATATATTATATTCAGTTACGATCCACAATTATCGATTGTAACTATACATTTGAATTCGATTTCAGTTTGAATGAATGCACTCTTAGAATGCAAGTTGCAATTTATGCATGTGACTCACATCAATGTTTTGTACCATAATGATACTAAAATTCACAAGCAGCTCAATATTTTATACAAATGTAAATTTATTGGACTCACGAGTTAAATGAAATATTTTTTGAATTGGATGCCATGTAAGTGACTCAATGCACCTGCAAGGGAACCAGCCGATGTAAGAACCAGTTCGTACACAGTTCGTTCGGTTAGTGCAGCCCTCGCGCGCGTTAGCAACGCAGGCGAATAGTTCAGCCCGTTAGACCTGCATTACCTTTGTGTTAAATTAGTGTAATTTTCTGACTGAAAGTAGCATTTATTTTAAAAGAATACGGGTAAATACGATGCTGTGAATTATTATCAACATAAAATGATTAGCGACTGCCCATTCTAACAGACTATTTAGAGTGAGGTAAAAAATCAATACGCTCGAAATGAACAAACGCCGCAATGAGCGTACACAAAAGCGCGTAAATTCCGTTAGTTTGACAGTTACAGTTGCGGTTTCAGTGATAAGAATTAGAGGATGAATGGCGCATGCGCGCTCTTCTTCGCTCAGCTCAGCGTCGAGCTGGCTTTCCCACTATATTCCTGCAGAGCTCGTGCGTTCGGGCAGTCGATGTTCTGAACTCGAGGTGCACGGTGCCCGTTGTTAATTGCTAACGGTTATTCGCGTCTGTGCCGCTGCATGTGCGTGCCAGTGAGTGAGTGTGTGTACGCGTGTGTGTGTGTGTGCGAGCGAATGACTGAGTAAGCGTGTGTGTGTGCGTGCGTGCCAGTGTTTAAAAAAAAAAAAAATCGAGAAAAAACAGCCATTTATAGAACATTAGCTTTAACGATTGCCAAAAACACAAAAACTGAAGTGCTGCAAAACGATAATTAGATTTGCAATAAAGAAAGTAGGCAGAAGAATCACAGCAGCCGCGCTCGCAGTCGTCGCTGCCGTCGCCGTCGCCGTCGCAGGTGAGTTGTGGAATTTTTGTTACAATGCAGCTTTGTGGATTTTGGGTGGTGGATTTGCCCGCTGGCACAGACAGACAGAAACAGAGCCGAATGTCTATACATGCGAGGCGGGTGTGTTGCTGCTGCTGCTGTTGTTGTTGTTGTCGTCGCTGCTGTTGATTACGTTGACTACTTAACGTATTTTGTTCACTCTACTCGATTTTAATCCCAATTATCTTGGTTTTGTTGCAATAGAAATTGAAGGCACGTTTATTCGATTAATCCGCGCAATCGATTGGCATTGGATTCTTTTACATTTCATATGCGTTATTGAACACACGAGCCTCAAGGGGGCGTCCCACACACGACAACAACAAAAGCAAGAACAGCAAAAATGGCTGCAATTTTAATGTGTGCCGTTAGCTCGCATTTTTGGTTGGCATCATTTAGCATGCAGTCAGTGGGAGCTGCCAACTGCTAATTTGCATACGTATGTGTATGCGCACACACATACACACGCACATGCACGTTGCGTCCGGCAATTTCTCATTTTGCATAATTTCAATGACGGCGCTGCTGGCGCTGCAGTCGCCGATAGCGCCAGCGCCAGCGTCTACGTCTACGTCTACGTCCACGTCAACGCCAACGCATGGCCGCCATTGCTTGCTCTTGATCCGCTTTTTTTTCCGCGTTCTCTTTGAGAAATTATTTTTAAATTTGTTGCGTTGTTCTTTCTGTTGTTGTTGTTGGCGGCTCTCAAGGCCGTTACATTTGTTTTATTTATTTTCTATGTTGCTTGCGCCGCTGCTGTTAGTGTTGTTGTTGTTGTCATTGTTTATTTCTTCTTTTGTGTGTGTGTTTTTTTTTTGCATTATATAATTTTAGTTGCGTTGCGAGGCGACGCGTTGCTGTTTGGCGGTTTCTGCGGCAAGTTCAAGTGCAATTTGTATATGTATGTGCTCAAGTGTCCGTGTGTGTGTCTGTGTGCGTGGGAGCGGCGAGGCGGCGCTTTTGACGCCCTCTTGCGGTTGGAGGCAAATGTTTTGCCAATAGTTTTGCCAATGGCAATAAGCGATTGTTGTTGTTGGACATTTTGGTTATTTTTGCATAGCTTGGCCAACAACAACAACAACTAGCAATGAGGGAAAAAGTTGTTTATATTAATGCAAAGAGGTTGTTGCTTGACTTTATCCATTCCCTGTACTTCGGCATATTATGAGTTCTTGTTAGATTTTATATAGGGCTTAAGATTTACTTTTTAATTTCTAAAAAATATAGTAGTATATTTGCTATAACTCTTTCAGCACTTGCTTCAAATTTTTACAGAGTATGATATAGTCAGTCACACCACACAATTACATTTCAATGTTAAGAATTTTTCATTTCCATTTTGACTTTGATAATCTGCTATAAATTTCAGATAGTTGTCGACTCTCCTGCAGCTATTATCCGTAATAGAGTACAGGGTATTACTGGGTGTATGCACGCAACAACAACAACAACAACAACAATCAACTCCAATTACGTTCATTCGTGTGTGTGAATCTGTGTGTGTGTTAGCGCCGCTGAGGCGCACAATTTTCCAACTTGCGGCATTGGAACATGAAACGGGGGTTGAGTTTTGGTTTTGGTTAAAGTAGAAACAAATTATACGATGCCGCCTTCGCCCTCGCCCCCACCCCCATCCAGCTTTGGCTGTTTCACAAAAAAGCCCCCGCACAAAGTCAATAAACAAGAGCCAGCCAACAACAACAATGGCAACAACACTCTGTCAGCTTTTATATTTCCCAGTAGAACGTATTTAACCTACCCGACAAACAGACACAGAACTGAAAGCCTCCATCTCCGCATCGAACAGCCCAGCCCCAGCAGGAGCAAAGGACGTTCTGTTCTCTCGCTTCCGCTCGCATTCTTCTCCTTATTTGCCAGAGTTGTTTTGCTTTGCTGTCATTTATTTCGTCATTTATGCAAAACTTTATTGCTTTCTCTTGTCTTGAGGGCAGTTGTTGTTGTTTGTTATTGTTGTTGTTGTTGTAATTTTAGATATTTTCTTTCTTTTTGTTTTATTTAACTTTTTTTGTTTTCTTTTTGGCAGCTGAGCCGTTTTGGCCATTGGCCAGTTGCAGCTTCAAGTGCGAAAACTGAAATGCATTTGTTTTCTGCCTTCTTTGAAGCAGGGAAAGTTTTTAGACTTTGACCCCCTTTGTAGCGCCCTCTGTTGCTCGTTTGCTGCACTATAGCTGCTGCATTCCACAATTTCTCAATGCTTTCCATGCGCATAACTTTAAAGCAGAATCGTTCGTTTCATTTGGAAATGTTTTTCGTATTGTTCATTGGCGTGTGGCTAATGAAAGGTCAGAAAGGAACAACTTCAGACTAACAACATGAAACAAGAACTAACTGTAAACGTACCTTCAAGCGTATTGCAAATTAGCACTTGCGGCCGTTCTTAGACCGACTCGGCTGCGCTTTGAACTCCTTTGAGTCGACAGCAGCAACAACACTCCGAGTAAAAGTTAAGATAATTATGCACAAAGGCGCAACTTGAGACCAAAAGCGAGGCGAGAAAGAAAGAGAGCGCGCGACAGGCAGTATGGACTGAAGTGTGAGCGAGACAGCGAAAGAGTTAGATTCTTGTCGAGGTGCCTGGCATCTAGGAATTCTGTGGCCGCATGCAATCAACAACAACAACAGCAACAACAACGCACACGAAATGCTCTGCAAAAATGTTTGTTGTTGTTGCCAGTGCCTTTGCCTCTTGTTTTGTTATGCATGGCTGCATTTTCATTACGCAGCGTTGAACTAGTTTAAAGCAGCTCAAGGACACGGCTCGACATGCCTCGCTTGACATGTTGTCATCAAACACAACGACAACAACAACAACAACTGTGATAGCCATAAGTACTACATTAATCAAAAATCTAGACACGTTATGAAAAGTCATAAAACTCATAAGATTTGCTGACAAGATAGTCCTGTCTCATGAGTTCCATGGATAGAATAGAAAGTGTAGACTTGCATGTACATGTTTATATAGCTTGTTTTTTTGGGCAGAATCAATAGAACTTTTATGAATTCTATGAATATGATTTATGAATTGAATAAGTTGTACTCGGAACTTGTATCTGACTACTATTATTATCACACCATTATGATTATTACTATCATTATCTTTATTATCGGTATCATAAGTACTATCATTATCATTATCAACATTTGCTTACTCTAAGCCCATTAAATGTGGGAATTTAGTATATATTAGCTTTGAAGGTTTGGCATGGATAGAACATACATATATGTATATGTATAGAGCATTCTCTATTTGTCTGTCCGCATGAATGCAGCAATCTCGCAAGCCAAAGAAGCTAAATTTATATTTATAATTTAAAATTTTTATATTTCTATTTACCAAACGTAGTATATATTTGTTTTTTCAATAAGTTCTATTATTTCTTTGTTGTCTTCAATTGTTTCAATTTTACTATAGACATATTTGGATGGATGGATGTAAAGATATTCAATTAATATCATTTTATATTTTTTTTTTTTGTATTTTTCATCTAGTTATTTTTTATAAATAACAACTCATATTCATACCTTTTAGCTGTATTATCTTAGCAACACCATTTTTGTATCTCTGGCTTCTTTTTCAAGTCGCATCGGAATTTCATATTTAAAATATTCATAATTTGAAATTTATATATTTCTATTTACCAAACGTGGTATATTTTTCTTTTTCGATAAGTTCTATTATTTCCTTGTTATCTTCAATTGTTTCAATTTTACTATAGACAGATCTGAATGGATGTAAAGATATTTAATTAATATCATTTTATATTATTTTTGTATTTTTCATCTAGTTATTTTTTTAATATTTACTCATATTCCTACGTTTGAACTGAAGTATCTTAGCAACACAAATTTTTTTTGTCTCTAGCTTCTTTTTCAAGTCGCATCGGAATTTCATATAGAAAGCTCAACAAGAAAAAAAAAAAACACACACTCAACAATTAATTTCCTAACAGTAAAGCCCATAAGCGCAGCCGCTGCGCAAGCTTCACAGTAAGCGACACGCATGTTTTAGTGAGTGTGTGTGTGTGTGTGGAGAGTGTGCGGAAAAGGTGTGGAATGATTGGAATAGGAACTCTGTGCACGTATCTCTGTGTGTATCTCCTGACCGAGTATTTCCGACTAGAGCATTCTTTCATGTTTATTTGAAAAGTTTCAGTTGTCATTTCTTTGCAAAGGTGAATCATAAAACGTTTTCTAAACAGTCGTTCGGGGAATTTTATTAAATGGCTATCAAAACAAAAACAAGCTGCTGCTGAAGCGTAATTCGATGGAATCAGTTATTCTTTTAATAACTGAATCGATACGTCAATAAATCCAGCCAAATGCTCGACAACATGTTTACAAAAGTCACATTAGTTTATTGCGACTTGCAGTGGGCGAAAGAAATAAAAGACAAAGTATATTTCATATTTGTAAATAGGATTAAAATAGAACATCAAATAAATCAGAGAGAGTGAGAGAGAGAGATGGGTATATAAGAACAATAATACATATGTGTATTTGTATTTAATATTTATCTCTTTACAATATCCCATACATTCACGTATATGCCCAATTGCCAAACTTTTTTTGCAGTGTATGAGCTTGACTTTGAATGCCACCAGAGGCACTTCATTGGCGCCTTTAGGCTCTCAAAATCATTTAGCTTAACTAGGCTTGCTGCGCTGAGCCCCAAAAAAGAAAAGAGAGAGAATGTGAAGAACAAACGAAACCAAAATAAAAAGAAACTAAAACATAAAAAAACACAAAGTAAATAAGCGCCTTAAATGTGCGCGTACAATGGGGCGTATGCTTAATCCCATTTAGGCAGTTTAATTGCAACAGCGAGAAAGTTGTGCATAGTGAGAGTGAGTGAGAGGGAGGGCATTGGAGAAAGCAAAACTTATGTGCACGCTTTTAATCTAGGGGATTATATATATGTACGTGTGTTTGTATGTGTGTATATGACAGTGCTTCCACATAATTAACTTTTAATGGCAAGGCCGCGGCTAACAGAGAAAAGTGTTGCCTACTTCTGAGCGTTGCAGCAAACACACATACATACATATTTTGTCGCCTACGAGCGAGGTTTATAGATAACAGTAAACACGATGAGGCAGCGACAGAGCAATTGGACATAAAAATATATAGAAATTTTAGTTTTGGTTTAATTAAAGCTTAAAAATAACTTAAATTATCATAATAATTTCGCATTATGTTCTTGATTATTAATTTAAAAAAATATATATATATATACTTCATTTGATATTGCATATATCTGTTGCCAAAGTAAGTAAAAACTTTGAGTTTGAGCTGCAAACTTTTCGTGTTCTTGCAGTCAAGTGTTCACTGTACTTAAGTGGCGGCTATTTTTGGCTAGTTCCTTGGCCAGCCAAAAGCGTCAAGGACAAGGCAAAGTTTGTTGTTGCTGTTGTTGTTGTTAGTTGCACATTTCATGTATTGCTGCACAACTGCAGCGAAATCGCACGTGTGGCACGTGGGGCATGTGTCATGTGGCAAGTGTCTCACACTTCTCCAGACTCTGCTTGACACTTGGACAGTTTTTCGACGTGGCGCTCATGAATTTCGCTAAAGCTTTTATGCATTAGAAGAGCCTAGCTCAAACGGCATAGACAGCTGCAGAGAGGAGAGCAGAGAGGAGAGCAGAGAGGAGAAGCAGCAGAGAGGAGAAGCAGTTTAGGCATGGGAGAAAGAGAGAGAGGGAGATAGTGAGACAGAGCAAGAAACTCGTAAGACTAAAACAGTTTGTGGGCAAACTTTAAAGTCGCTCACAACGATTTGCCTTGATATGTGAATGTGAATATGTGTGTGAGTGTGTGTGTGTGTGTGTATGAGTGTCTGTCTCTGCAGAAAAGTGGCTAAAAAACACGTACCAAATATAGCTCGTGGCATATGCGCATACATTCATACATTCATACATTCAAGCATTTGCTTTGACTTTGATTGCTTGAGGTGGAGGAGGAAGGGGGGGGGGGGGGGGGGTGCCGCAGCGCTTTAAAGACTCTGGCTTGTAATGGAAATTTAATTGTAATTTAATACAATGTCGACTCAGAAAACTAGCTGGGCTTTTATCTGGCAGACGGCAAAGAGCAAAGGGCAAACAACAGCAGCAACAACAACAACAACAACAACGAAAAGTTGTCCCTCAGCTGTTGTCGACATTTGGCAATGTCATTCGATTGTCAATACGGCCAGGCAGCAGCCCCGGGGCGTATACGCAATCAAAAATTGTCTATCTGCGTATATCATATGACAAATTCAATCAGACAAAGCGCACGACCTAATTGAAGTGTATGCGTTGCCAGCGGCCCAAGACAAATGTTGATGTTGACTTAATGCCTAGACACAGGCACAGGGGCGCACGCACACGCACACGCACACACACTCATATACTATATACATATATATAGCTATTCTAAGCGTCAGACAAGAGACGCTCAGCAGCTTATCAATTATTTAGACATATTTTGAAACATTGTTGTAGTACCAAGTGATAGACACTGAAGACATACAAAGAGAGCAGCGAGTGAGAGAGAAGAAGGGATGAGAAGAGGGAGAGAGGGAGAGAGAGACCCAGACGGAGACAGAGCATAGATAGCTACACTTGATAACTAACACCTGCAAAGTGTAGTTGGGCAAATGGAGAGAGCGAGAGAGAGAGAGAGATAGAGAGAGAGAGAGACTCAGACAGAGACAGCATAGACAGCTATACAGCTACACTTGATAACTAACACCTGCCAAGTATAGTTGGGCAAATGCGTATGCTAATTTTGAGAGATATGAGCTAAAGTCAGTTAGAGACTAAGAGAGAGACTAAAATAGCTAAGCTATATAGTTTAAGTATTGGGATAGTATCTATGCTAGTTTAGTATATATAGTTAGTAGTGTAGTATATAATATCTATACTGCTCGTAGTAGGGTAACTACACTGTTTTTAAGGTGACCATTTGCGATAGCTCTTGCAGTCGCAGCTTTTGAAGTTATCCATAGAAGCTGAAGGTCTTTCACTTTAAATTCCTATCCAACAATCCCAGAGCTTGTAGTTCAAGCATTTGAGCTGTGTTTCTCATATATCTCTATACTCGCCTACATTCATTATGAGAACAAGCTCAATGTAAAGTAAATATACTAGATGCTCTCTGCAATCCATGTAACACTTCCTGGCATAAATTGTAATTAGTTTTGTTAGAGCATACATAGAAGAGGGCAAGAGTTTGTTTTTTTTTTTCAATTTCTGCATTCTACGCAATATTTGTATGTGTGTGTGTGTGGCTAAAGTGTAGTTGAAGCGAATGCTAGATAGGACATGCACATATGCATGTATATATGTATATCCTGTTGGAGCCTGCGGAAGGGAACTTTCTACACTCGCCGCTAATATCCAATTAGCGTGCGACGTTCGGTGTGCCGGAAAGTGTGCTTCAATTTGTCAACCCCTATGCTAGATAGCAAGCATATGCCGCAACACACACACAAACACACATGCACAGAGCTACGGCTGGCCTGGCAGCTGGCTGATAAGGCAGCTTCCATGGTATTAGGTTTTATTGTTAAATTAGTTTATTGGCTTGTTAAACTAGAAACCGATAATCAACGCACGCTTCCTCCTCCTATTTGCAGCAGCATGTGCGTGGCATAAATCAGTACCATCAACAATATCAACAAGAGGAAGCAGAAGGAGAAGGAGAAGCAGAAGGAGAAGCAGCTGCAGCGTGCATTGTTCTAGCCAAGAAGCGGAAGCGCAAAGTGCTTTTTGGAACGGCATAAAATGCATTTACACTTCGAACGGAACATCAACACAAAATGCGACTGCACAATACTCTCGCTCTCGTGGATGGGCAAGGTGCCAGATGATATACCCGAGGTAAGCTCATAGCAATTTTAATGGTCAATAGCTATTAGCAGCCGATGGCCTCGACGGCCTCTGACTGCCGCTGACTGCCTTGGTCGTTTGTTGTATGTTGTATGTGGGCCCGTTAATTTCAGAGGCCATCCTTTTCCAATATTAATACAATGGATACCGACAATGTCCATTAAACTGTCCGAGCACTTTAAATTGCTGCCTGCCGGTGTCATTAGACGAGCTCAGCTCGCCTAGGGGGCGAGAGGCATATGAAAGGGGGAAAGCCATAGCCAGAGCCACGGCCATATGAGCGTGACACTATATAAAATAAGGGTATATACATTTAATGGGTAAAGCCCTGGCATTAGCTCTAAAAGCTCGTGTATACAAATACAGCATGGAGTGTGTAAAATTCGTGCGAGAGCTCAAGCCGGAGCATAAAGAATACGTTTAAATATTAAACGTGAAAATTGATAAAGCAGGTCTTAGAATCTATTAAGAGGCGAATTTACGTGCAGACGAATTGAAAATAAAGCAAAGAGAAATGTTCGAGTGAGAGTGAAGAGGGCATATTGGTTATATACAGTGTTTGGTTTTGCTAGAGGAGGTCTGGGAATAATACTCGAAAATAAGTACATATTTATTTCAAGAATTTGTATAGAACTTTTTTTTTACTATAAGAGAAATATACCTATTTCAAATTACAAATAAATTCTAGAGCCACTATCTAGTTTTATATAGTACGCTCCCAGACACTCTTTGAGCAGGCATAGAAGATCGATTAGAGATGGGAAAACCTTTGTTCTCAGCTATAAATAGTGCAGCACAAGTAAAAACATTCAAGCCTATTCTATTTTATTGTCGGCAGTTTAATATTTAACCGCAAGTTAAGTTGTTACCTGCTTCACTTGGTTTCTCTCACACTCCTAAAACTCTCACAGACTTCAATTGATATCGATTGGGGTGGGCTGAGCGACAAGGCTTTGCTACTGCGAACACATTAAAAATGAATAAACGGGGTATTATGACTTGTTTAACACTTGGGTAACAGACGGAAAGAGGGTGTTATATACTCTATGTATACATGCATATATCTATCTTTATCAGCTTGATTGAGTTGTCGTTCCGTCTGTCAGTCTTGAAACATGAAGTGAAAACGATAGAAGATTAAATTCGTTTCAAATCATTAACTGAATGGGTTAGCACCTGTGCTTAGTCTGTATGTCTGCCCCTTCTACCATCGTTCTTTAGACATATGAGGGTGCTAGATGTGGGTCTTCCATGTATGTCATTTCAATTCGCCTTCTCAGATATTGATTGTCTTAGTTTCCTTAGATCACGTTCGTCTAAAAGTAGATTCATTCGACTCATGTATAAGAAATAATAAAATCGATTAATATCGATATTGACCTTTGTTAATTGAGTTGGTTTCGCATGCCCTAAGACTTCAGGGCTACCAAAGCTGTCATACATTTTCTATTTAAGTATACGTAGATGCAATGGCTTTTCTTTTTAGATACTTCCCTCCCTTACCCCAAAATGTTGATAGTAGCAATTTGTACCTAGCTCACTTACCGTACTGCTAGGGTATCTTCCAGTCAGTCACACTCGACTGACGCACATTTATTTGCTTTTTTACGCCTGAGTTCATTTGCGGTATTTCCCAAGTGTTGACGAACAATGGCAAGCGGAAGTGCTGGACTCACGGCCCGGTCTCGCTGGATCCATTCTATATTTAGGACTTTTCAAATAGATTTTATGTGTGCGAGCTCGATTCTGGTCGATGCTTTGTGTCTGCGTGGGTGTCTTAAGTTTTCCAATTATTATGAACTTTGCCAGTGCCTGCATCAATACAAATGCCGTATAATCCTTTTTATATTGAATATAAAAATCCAATCACGTTCAATGCCCCGACGTCTGGGCTGCAGCGTTATTCCTTATCCTGTATCCTGTGTGTTCTTTGTGGCGACCGAATTAGGGTCGAGTGGGCGCCTCAAGTGCGGCGAGTGCCCGCTGCTCCAGTTGCACCTGCCGCCCGCATATACCGCACCTCTTCGTTATATGCCTGCCCTGGCTATCGGCCATCCGTCGTCGGTCTGTTTGTCTTGCTGTTTGCCCATTCGTCTGGGCAAACGCTCCATGTGCAAGCAGCTCACTCGCTAGCGATTTATTTAACAGTTTTCAATTTCATTTTCAACACTCGACTGTGTGTGCGACTCTGTGTGAATCTGAGTGTGTGTGTCGGTGTGTGTGTGTGTGTGTGTGTGCCTGTTACGTGGTGCGGTTAAGGCCACGTGTCAGGGTTTGCGCGTGTCGATTCTTGTGCTCATTCTCCCACCCATTCGGCCGCTCTCTAGCCATTTCCATTTCCACATTCAATTCCATTTCCATTCCCGCTTGCCAGTTGCATATAGCCTTTGGTTTTCTTGCCATGCCTTTGCAGCAATTTACGGCCGATAAGCCTCTGTTCTTATACCCTGTAACCATTAAGATACGTGCGCACAGTTAAGCAAAGATACAATGAGATATAGCAAGATATTACAAAAGAGTGAGAGAGAGAGAGAGAGAGAGAGAGAGAGAAGGAGAGAAAAAAGTAATGAGGGCAGAGGGAGAGAGAAAAAGGCAGAGAAGTTAGAATTCAGAGAAAAAACGAAAGAAATTTGGAAAGAGAGACGAGAGAGAGAGAAAGAGAAATTGGGCCAGATCTATTAAAAAAAAACATTTGGAAACAAATAAAATTTATATATATAGATATTTTAGGATATTTGAGGGGATATTTGAGAAAAGTTATATGATAGATAGTGCCTATTTATCTCTCTCTTCTCCGGATAATTTGATACAGAAAAACAAACGAGTGACATATTTTCGGGAAAAAGAAAATGTATTTTTAATGTTTCACTTCAACTCAATTCCAAGTTATATTTTATAATTTAACCAGATTAGTATAGAGCAGGGTATCATTGAGTTTATCATAGCTCAAATGAATTTCGTTTACAGCATCTCTTGCTGTGGTGCTAAGCAGTTGACGCTTTCAATTCGTTAAATGCGTTCGTCCGCTGGGAGTTCTAACTGTGATGTCGAAGATAATTCATCTCAGCAAAAAGCCTCGCAAGCTCGAATGTCTTTAAAAATTCCCTTAGCGCCTGGCATTACATCAAAGTATTTCTTCAATTTATGAAATATACATGCATATACACATACAATACATATGCATATATGTACATATGTACATATATCTATATGCAGTCGTGTACATTTGACTTTGATGAAGGCAGCTCGGACTTGAGCCTCGCTGTCGTAATATTTTAACAGACACTTTTCATGCTCGGCGATTTGAACTTTAACTTTGGCTGACTGATTTCTTCTTGCTATCTCGCTCTTCATCTCTCCCTGCCTTCATATTTGTGCTGTGTCATCAAAGCCAAATGTCTCTGGCGATCATAAAACGCAGCTCCTTAAAATCCCTGTCTGTCGCCATGGCAATCAACTAGCTGGCACAATAGACAGCGCTTGACTGTGGCAACTGCCAAAGTCAGCCTCGAGTCAAGTGCACAATGTGCGCTGCATATACGGCGGCACATGACGGCCCGCCCCTGCCAGCCCCTTACTGTTTGCTCTTTGGGGGTGGCAGCCATCTCAACTTTCGGCATAAATTGACACAACAAACGATTCTGACATGGCCCAAAAATGAAATCGTAAAACGAAATTCAATACCATTGCGCACATGCACATATAAATGGTATACATGTGTGTGTATGTGTGTGTGTGTGTGAGTTTGTGCTTTAGTTTTTGCACAAAATCAAAATCTAGCAACTGTAACACATTGCATAATGGGCATTGTCATTTCCTACGTGGACATTATGCAAATCGCTAAAGAAGTGAATTTCAATGTTAATGTTAGTTATACCCTGTAATGGGTGCGAAGAGAGCTGTATCTGTATCTGTATCTGTATCTGTATCTGTATCTGTATCTGTATCTGTATCTGTATCTGTATCTGTATCTGTATCTGTATCTGTATCTGTATCTGTATCTGTATCTGTATCTGTATCTGTATCTGTATCTGTATCTGTATCTGTATCTGTATCTGTATCTGTATCTGTATCTGTATCTGTATCTGTATCTGTATCTGTATCTGTATCTGTATCTGTATCTGTATCTGTATCTGTATCTGTATCTGTATCTGTATCTGTATCTGTATCTGTATCTGTATCTGTATCTGTATCTGTATCTGTATCTGTATCTGTATCTGTATCTGTATCTGTATCTGTATCTGTATCTGTATCTGTATCTGTATCTGTATCTGTATCTGTATCTGTATCTGTATCTGTATCTGTATCTGTATCTGTATCTGTATCTGTATCTGTATCTGTATCTGTATCTGTATCTGTATCTGTATCTGTATCTGTATCTGTATCTGTATCTGTATCTGTATCTGTATCTGTATCTGTATCTGTATCTGTATCTGTATCTGTATCTGTATCTGTATCTGTATCTGTATCTGTATCTGTATCGAATGCTCGCAAATGCTTCGCTAAGCCGTTTTCAGAAAGTATTTTGCATATTTATGGCGCGCTCGAAAGTATGCTACGATTTGTGCTTAGATCTTAGATGCCATAGGATTTTAAGAGACGGAGACAGAGATGGAAACAAACAGACAGAGAGAGAGCGAGAGAGATTCAACATTTTTGTGACCGTGTTGTCAACTTTTAATAGGGCCAATAAATTGCAAAAGCCGTTACATAAGCCGCATCAGGCTAAAAGGCCAGCCTCTTTAGCTGAAGGATGAGATGCCAAATGCTTGGCATCGTTTAGCTTAATTAACTGTTGGGCAACTGTTGATGAAGTTCGTGTTGTTGCTCTTGCTGCTGCTTTTGCTGTTGCTGTTGTGCTTTACTTCAGCTCCTACTTCTGTTCTCTGACTCTCCTATTCTGATCCTGGCCGGTGTCGTGGTCTTAGCCGACTTAACTGTAGCTTCATTAGGCAAAGCGCTAAGCATCATTAATAAGTATCTCTTCTACTGCTGACGTTTACTGTTCCACTCAACTCTCAGCATTTGCCAGCTCAACATGTCTCGCTCTCTCCCTTTTTCTCTTTCCCTCTGTCCCTCACGCCCCCTCTTTCTATCATTTCCATTTGCAACGCTTTAATTACACACCGTAAAAAATAATCGAGTTCTTAGAGCCATTCAATCTGACCCGCAAATGAGCGCTTGGCCACTGACCGGCCTGCGTCACAGGGTATTCCAGTGCATGAGACAGAGATAGCTAGAGAGAGAGAGAGAGAGTGTGATAGACGCAGAGGGGGTATAATACCTTCTAGTTTGTGCCGCTAATTATGTGCACTAGACTGTGCTTATGCTGGGTTTGGCTGGCGGCATTTCATTTTCTTTGCTTATTTGTTTCATTCCATTTCGTTTCGCTCCTTTTGCTGCATATTTTACGGCACTTTTGTTCAACTATGTTGGCAAGGCGAGCGGTGGGGCGGTGAACGGGGGGAAGTGGCTAGCGCTTTATTTATGTTTGTTTCATTGCGCGTGTTTTTATTTAATTTCGCAAAGACCATTAAAATGCCAAGCAGCTGTTGTCGCTGCTGCTGCTGTTGCTGTTGCTGTTGCTGCCATTGCTGCTACCTCTGGTTACGTCTCTGCGTTTATTATATTCGTAATGAGTAGAAAATACCTTGAAGCGAGGGTGGATTACGGGGTATATTAGTTGACAAATTTTTATACATATATTTAGAAAATATTTACACAGGTGATAAAATGACATTGAAACAATTATGTTAACGATAAGTTCCTATTCATCTAGTATGGAAAGTATAGAAGTTTCATCTTGCAGTTAGTTGGCGGCAGAAAGTCAAATTCCACTTTATTTCTTTCTATATTTACATATAATCGAATATTGTAGGCGACATCTTTATAGCTTGAACGTTTTAGTCGAATATCGATAATTCTCGATATTTAGTCTGATTTTATATTCCTCCTTCCGACACATTCGACTCAATTCGCTTATTTAAATGATCGAAAAATGCATCAAATTCATTATTCACTTATAAGTGTTAACGTAAAAACATTCTAGCGATAAAATACAAATTTATCGATAACAACAAATATTTATAGTTATCGATACGTCCATAAAACTATTTAAGTCTGATATATATGTATGTATATATATGTACAGTATATTATTCTGAACTCTACAAGCAGCAGCAAACCTAACAAAGCACTAATAACTTATCGATAGTATGTATGGGTAACGATAAATATATAACACTTATTCATATTTATGATTTACAGATTCTAAACACTAAAACTAACAAACATGCCTTCAAAGCAATACCATGTTATCGATTGTATAACCTATTTATAGTTATCGATAGTTTACGTAATATTTAATTCATTCCAAACCCTTTGATTCACAGAAGAGGCCATTCTAACTGTTGAATACTCACCAAATGCTTGGAATATCTGCAGCCAAGCTCTTAAATTGCGTGGTATCTGCTAGCTGTGCTCATTCACAGTGCCTACAACTCTATGGCAATTGCTTGTTTTGAAGCAAAAGTTTGTATTTGTTGCGTTTAACAACCCTGAACAAAAGTTGGGCTGAGCATGTAACCGAACTCATCTGCTCGCACACACACGCACTTGAATATTTATATATGTGTATGTACATGTATATGTATTTATATATACATATGTATATGTACATATGTATATAGAGCACTGCTCACGCGTTATAAATGCGTAACGTGTGAACCGGAAGCAAGCCACCCCCACTACCCACTACTGCCGCAGCCCCTTCTGGAATCTCCAATTGCCATGGCATAAGCTGATTTCAACATGACGCCCGAAGGGTTTTTGTTCGGCTTGTTGAACAGGTGCCGATTACAAGTGCCAATTTTTGTTGTTGCCATTGCCGCTGCCGCTGCTGCCAGTTAATTGAAAACTTTTTTAATTGTTTTTTTCCCTCCACGTGCACTTATTTTTGTGGCCCAAATGAAGTCGAATACAGTTTGGGGACAAACTGATTTATGGCCAAGTCTTTGGGGCCTGTTGTTGACAGATTCAATTAAGCGATGGCACGCGCTAAGCTCAACGATTCTAGTTAGCTATTCTGTCAGTTTCTCTCTCTCTGCCTACAGCTGTCTCTCTCGCTCTCTCTCGCTCTCTCTCTCTCTCTGTCTGTCTCTCTCTTAGTTTTATTGCATTTGCCGTTAAACGTTTTAACATGCATTCAATCAGCTCTCATTTGGTTTCAGTTCTAAAAACTGTAATTCTGTGTGAACAATATGCACACACACACACACGCGCGCACACATTCTCTCACACACACACACACACACACGCTTACATCTGTCCAGCTTAAGCTTCGGCTCGCTTCTAGCTGACGTTGTGGCTTTCAGTTGTGGCATTGATTGGTTTACCCAGCATTTTGTTTGTTAGCCTTGTCGTTGGTGCTGCCAATGTTGTTGTTGTTGTTGTTGCTGCTGTTGTTGCTGTGTGTTATATGTGGTTTTATGGCACTTGCCACATGGCCGCATTGCCACAATGTTCGCCCACATCCAATTGTTGCACTCCAAATCAATCAATTATGGATGTGACCAAAGTTAACTATGGCAACAACTTTGCCTTCTCTTTCTCTATCTCCCTCTCTCTCTCTCTCGCTCGTTGTGCATGCAACATTTGCTGCTATAATTTTGTTGATTTTCGTCTTCTTCTATTGCCTTAGCTTTCATTCATTACGATTCATATATTTTCATTAAGCTGATTGAAAAGCAAAACTTGTAATATTTCAATTTTGCTTTGGATGCTCGCTGCCCATAGAGGTTTGCTTTGTGGTTTGGTCCTAAGGGAATTCAAAGAAACTTCTTGGAGTAAAGCGTAAGAAGTATATAAAAAATTGTATATATATATTTTTTTTTAAATATGCAAATATATATAAAATAAAGTAAACACACAGTGCGCACAATATTTATAATCAAAGACGATTGATGCTACATAATATTAATGAGAATTACATAGAAGGGTGATAAATTCGCTTCAATGTGTGTTTAAAGAGGGTAAATTTGAGCATGATATAAGAGGTGTTATGTGTACTATATAGATTTTACTCGATCCTTAGGCAAAGCAAGTATCAAGCGAGAGTTTTAAAAGACTATGGTCTATTATTATCATCCAAGATTCAGTCATGGTCCTTTGTATGTTTTCATTTAATTTTTCATTGTTGCCTTTCTCTGCTCATATTTCGTTCAGTTTGCGCTGTTGCTATAAGCTGCTTTACTCGCATTTGTTGTCTGCTGGGTAATTGCTTTAAATCGTATTCAATGAGCGAAAAAATATGCGCTGCAGTTTGAAGTTCCGCTTCGGCGTCCTTTTGTTGCATTACGCATCCGCCACGTGCGCAGGGACCGAAAAAATACAAGACGACAGTTCTTACGCTTTGACAGGCAAAGCAGAAATGTCATGTGGATTGGGAATCGGCCAGCAGGGGAGCAGGGATAAAAAGGGTAGAGCGCCTGCTATATGCAACATGCAATATGCAGCATGCAGCATGCAGCATGGAGGATGCGGAATACCGAATAGCGTATGCATATGCCAGCTGACATAACATGTAACTCATGCTCCATTTGTCAACGACGGCAGCGACATGTGAAAACCATTTGCAGCTCTGCTGGCTGCTTGTTGGTGTTGGCATCACTCTTTGATTGCTGTCTCTGTCTGCCGCCGTGCGTATGGCCATCTCTTTTCAGCCGCCTGCTATGCGCTCTATGCTGTAACAAAAGATGAGTTGCACTTGAGCATGCTAAAATGCGTTATTAAGTGCATAAATATGCAATGCGCACAGCCCTCGCTTGCTCGGCGAACAATGGGGCTCAGGTGCAACTGGGCTGGGGCACAGGTGAAAGCAAATGTGCGAAGAGCTTTTGAAATTTAATAAAATGCAAATGCAAAGCCTGTGAAACAGACATGTGCAATTAAAAACTTGCACAGACATGTGCTTAGCCGTCGCCACCCACTCTTTGAACCCAATGACCTCTATCCCTCTCCCTCTCTCACCATCTCTCTCTCGTTGCTCACGCTAATGAGTCGTTCCACCCACCGCCCATGTCATTCATTCCCTTTTCTGTCTTTTGCCTCGTCACAAAGGTAGCCAAACGACAATGAATTATGCAGCATGCCCAAGGATCAAGAAAGGATGCACTGAAGCGGCTGCCCCCAAAACAAATTGCGGTAATGGCAAATACATGTACACTATCACACACACACGCACACACACCAATACGAGCTTAAAATACTTTTTTAATTATTTTAAATGCAAATTGTGCAAATAAACTAAGCGAAGCAAAAAATTAAAAAAAAAAGAGAAAACGTAAGCTAAGAAAAAATCAATAATTCCAACTTTTGGGCTGTGCTTGAAAAAGGATCAAAAGGTAAGCACGTGCACCATGCTAGCGGGCAGGTAGACGCTCGTATAAAACATACACACACACACACACACACACACATGGCAGTTGTCATCGTCACGAACACATACATAAGTTGCCTGTGGCTTGAAGCAAAAGATAAAGGCGAAAAAAAAAAAAAACATGAGACGTGCTCAAGCCCCAGACACTGTGTAGCCAGAGCTACCCTAAGCCTGAGGGCCTTACCTTTTAAAATGAGTATCCAAAAATCGTAATACTTGCAAGTTGAAATTGCAATATGAAAAGCTACAAAACATATTTGCTTGGATTGGAGCTATAAAAGTTAATATTCAAATTTCTATTCCCCAGCTCAAGGCTTGAACAATTTTTGCCATAACTAAACGGATTTTCACAGTTCTTAACAATTTGCTCTTTATAGCTATTTCAAGTATTTATTGCCTTACGAGTCTACATGCTGGCTTAAGCCTCAACTTGTTATTGGAACTGTGAACCAATATGTAGTCAATATAGTTCACCAAATTTGGATTTTTAATAATCCATAGTGACCTGTTCATTTAACTAAATATTATTGACACGTTTGTGGGTTCATTCAATACTTTTAATATACCTTAGTATAAATTGAAAGGATTTTGATAGATTCTACCGATTTCTCTGTCATCTAGATTGATAGAGATAGAGCCTTTCTTAAGAAATATATGTATATTATATGGAACTAGATCTAACTACCACATCGTTCTCATGTCGAGGCCCTATATATGTGTGGGTGTGTGTATGGAGGGGGTATGCCCATGGCTGACAGTTGTGTTGCCAGGCCTGACGGCTGTAGGCGTGGCTGTGGATGACACTTGTGCGCTGCTTATCCTCAGTTGTTTACAATGCCAATGCCACGCCTTATATCCACACACACACACACAGCCATAACGGCTGTATTATATATGTCTGCACATAAAAAAAAAATAACTGTAAGCGCGCACGCATAAAAAGAAATTTTCAATTTAGCCCAAGCTGCCGCCAACGGCGCCTGCAGCCCGTGACTGCCCTGCCACGCCCCTACCCTTTTTGATATTTTTGTGTGCGCCTTGAACATTTCTCTTAGCACTTTTCGTCTGCGGCCAAAAATTTGTTAGCTTTTTGTAAATTTGGCGTCTTTGAATTAAACATAAATGTGGCTTGTCCCTCTGGACGGACAGACGGCGTCTGTTGGCCACGTTCACGCCACTGGCTTCTGGCTTGGACATTTGTATTTGGCTTTCTGTTCGCCCACATATTATCTGCGTTTTATTACCGTTGTTGCCAGGTGCTGCCGCTAGCCAAACTTCAGTCGCTGCCCCATCGAGCAAGGTTTCCGAGCTGGGGAATTGTTTGCGCACCTTCAAGTTAAACAGTCACTTATAAAAGTATGCTATCATTTATGGGTTATTGAAATCGGATTGAATGAGGGGTCCACTTATGTTTACCATATATATTTCTAATCAAGATGTGGATTTCTTTGGTATATGTAAATTGAAACTAGCTAAGAGGGGGCTGTCCATACTCGATCCATCTGGCAACTCTATGTATATAATATATGTCTATGCCTGACCCAAGGCTAAGAGCTCTACCTTTATAAGCATATATTTCAGATTTATATTATTTTTGATCTATTTATATAATACGAAAACTGTCTTTTAAGTTTGCTCAGAGTTATCAAAACATGTTCCAAATTTTTATAGCTTTTTCAAATGATTTTTTAACTCCCACTCATAGTTTTCCCCATCTTTTCTCTGGCATAATTTTAAAATAAATATTTATATTTTGATTAATAATTTATTAAAAAGTGTTGCCAAGTGTTTTAGCTCTTTATTCAAGTTCCATGTAAACAACAACTATGAAGCAGTAAGCCACTTTCAACATCCACCCAATGTAATTCCCCCCACATGTACGGGTATTTCGTCGTCGTTCATTGCCAACAGTTGCAATGTTGTTGCCTGTTTTATTGCTGCGCTGTTTGCCTGCAAATGGCATGAAACAAATCGCATAACACACAGTTTTTTGGACATGTTTTAGAGCAGAGCAATAAGCCAGAGCGCGGCGGGGTGGGGGATTTGCTGAAATAGTTATGCGAAGGCATCTGCGATTGCCCTGTGGTCGTCGTCGCACTGGACATGATGGCCTTCACAGTGCCAGCAGCATCAACAGCAGCAGCAGCAGCAGCAGCAGCAGCAGTTAATTTTCTATATAGCCAAAGAGAAAGAAGATGAGGTTTTAGAACTTTTTACAGCATGTAAGTGAAGCGTGGAGGGCACTGTGCGGGGGCAGGGTGGGCCAGTGGGGCAACAAGCAAATAAACAGTTGCCTGTGCTGGACAACTGCTAAAGAAAAGGAAATGTGTGTGTGTGTGTGTGTAAGTGTGTTGTGTACATACGTCAGCAGACTTTTTTCACTTCTTCCATTTCCTTTTGTTTGCGCTGCCAAATCAACCACCGCAGTCGCCGTCGCCGTCGCCGTTGGCGTCGCAGTCGCAGTCACTGTTGACGCAGATAATTTGCCGAGTTAGAGAGAGAGAGAGAGAGAGAGCGAGAGAGAGAGGGAAAGTGAGTTTGAGTTAAGAGAGCGTTGCGGGGTTGAAGCGGGTGCCATGACCTACTTTCGCCACAACTTTTTCAATTTGTTTGTCATCGACTGACTCTCTCTCTGTATGTGTGTGTGTGATAGACTGTTAACTTGGCTTAAGCCAAATTGCCTTTATTTGATAAAATATTACAATATTTGCAAGTGTGTGCACCTAATCGCAACTAACTTAAAGCTTTTACGGTCCTTTTAATTAACTAACATGTCTCCCTCCAGCCGCTAGGCTGACTATGCGACAGCAAAGAGCATCAGGCCCAACATCGCATAGAGCCGCTGTGGCATTGCCCGCTGCTGTTCGAGCACAGCGCTCGCCATGCTCGCCTCGGGCACATGGTCGGGCAGCATATCCTCGGGACGAATGGGCGCCACAGTGGCATACTCCTCGGAATCATCATCCACATCAGAGTCCAGCGGCGATGGGGTCGTTTGGCCACCCGTCATCAACAGCAGCTGCATGCGCTGCAGCGGCGTCAGATGCACCGTGCGATCGCTCTGCTGGCTTTGGGGCTCCAGGAAGGGCTTGTAGTTTGGCGGCGGACTGTCCACGCCTCGATAGCCGTAGACAAACATTTGCACGAACAGCGAACTGACGTTGAAATCCGTTATCGTTGCCTTGATCGTGCTCGCCGAATAATGACTGTACTCGGCCACGGGCGGCATGTAATTCTCAGCAGTGGGTACCTTATCCAAGTAGTGCTGAGGATCGAAAAATGAAGAGATTAGCTTAGAAATATGGAATTTATAGCTAGCCCCACTCACATCGAAGATAACAAACTTGATGTAGGTGATGTAATCGCTGTCGATGTAGTAGAAGGTGACTGTTTGATTCGACTGCGTTTTGTCATCGCCCGATGATGTTTGATATGTCTCAAAGATCAAGTCGTCGCCTGTGAAAATAATAATATATAGTGTTATGATAATAAATGCAAATTTGAAAAAAATGTAAGATTTAACTTAAGAGCGCCTAAGATACGATTTATCCTCAAGCAAATAAAACTGCCTATCGATAATTATCGACTTATGTGTCTCTAGTTACCTGCTTGCCGTTCTCCAATCTCAATGATCTTGTCCTTGTGCTCAAAGTCCTCGATAAAAACGGGCGCATCGGTGCTGTCGTCTTCAAAATGTTTGGTCACTGAATCCTCATGGTTGAGGCTCTCGAATGACTGGCTTATTTCTTCGACCTCCTCGTAGTCGTCGTAGGGCTTCACTTCGCCCTCAAAGTGTGAATCGCGATTGAGCAGCAATGCGGGATTCAAATTCAAAATGGTCTGGTTAAAGCCAAAGATCGTGATGACCACGTCAAAAGAGGCCGACAGATTTTGGCTCTGTTCGAACTCCTCATCGAATTCGCTCTGATTGCCGGGGGCCACAAGGCTAACGAGGCCCACGATCAATGTATCCACATAGCTCACTTTCACCTCGGCCGAAATGTTCTGCAAATTAGAAAATTCCAATTCATTTGATCGAAAACAGATTCACTTCTAAGAAATCTATCGATTGGTCGTCGACCTAACTGGGTATTCGATCAAGCGTAAAAAAATTAACATTTTTGCCGCACCTCGTCGATAAAATACACAACGTGCTGATTCTGAGGGAATCTGCAACATATTCTTCTGACTATCCACTGTATACTATAAACATTTATAAGTATATATATATAATTTTCTTGCGAAACCTCGCGTCATAAGTGCCTCATTTCGTTATTGAAAATACATTTTAAATGTGAAATAATGCCATGCCTTCGCACCTCAGGGACTTTACCCATTCGCTGGCTAAGTAGCCGCGCCAATGTGCCAAATTTGCAGTTGATTTGACACATGTACTAGACGGCTATATACGTGTCGAAATACCCTAACATGTAGTATAAACTAGCGTATGTAGCGCTATATATAAGAAGTAGGTTTTCAGAGGTACTTATTATATTTCATTTATTTTTGCATTCATTAAACTGCTTCTATAAGTTTCATATGGTTGGCATTGCATGTATTTGGATTAAAATAAAAGATGGGGTTTTCCTTAAAGGTAATACGGAAACTTTCTATCTGTATATTTATGTTAAACTTTATGGCAATTTGTAGATGTACGAACAAGTTGAAAAACCTTTGACTTCCATTTATGCTAAACACGCTGAGTCTTGGGAGTAGCCTTAGATCTGATTTCCATCTTTAATATAAATATTGCATAGGAACTGATCAGTAAAAATTTTTTTTTCATATTTATTTATGATTTAGCATCTTGAAACTAATCTTGGATTTTCCATCTCAATATCATATAATTCATATCAGGTTCATCTCATTCATCTTCATTTTACACACACAGTGCTCAGGTCTAAGAATTCAGATTTGTAGTCTTATAGTTACAGTTAATAGTTAGCTATAGTTATATATATGTATGCTTCAAATGCACAAATCAATGAGGTTTAGCCAAAGTATACTTAATGGCCTCTGAAATTGGTAGTACAAAAATGCAATTATAATATTGAAATAATGTGCAATGAGGTAAATCCATTTATTATGGAGTAAACAGTTAAATATTTTCTAGAATTATAGCTCATTATATTCGGGCTGTTAGCTTTATATTTAAGATCAGTTGGACAATTTTTGTAGCTACATCTGGCAACGACAACTGGTTTATATAAGCAATTTAGACTTTAAATAATACGAATATATATGTTTATATATTTTTTAATTTAATTTTTTAATTAGCCCGTCTGCGACTCGAACTAATAATCCAACTTGTTTCTAATGCCATAAAATTGGCCAAACCAAAATGTTATGCCAAACATTGGGTCGCGAGAAGCAAATGTATAAATAAATACATATCTGCACGGCGTGCTTGCTATTTGTTGTCATTTAGATAATTTGTATTTGGTTTTGTTTTTGTTTTTGCTTCAGTTCTATTCGCTCTCACACTCTCTGTCTCTGACTCTGTCTCTGGGCATAGTGCGGGAAAAGAAGCAGCAAAAACAAAATATAGTTCGTTTTCTATTTTAGGCTGGTCATATGCAAAAATAAAAAAAAATAAATAAAAACAGAAAGGCAACATAAGCAACAAATTTTGGTGTACTATAGAAAGTGCTCGACTAGCAAATACCCTGAGTTTCGAGGGCAGATGTTGTGAGTCTATGACTAGTTTTGATCTGAACGATCTCAGCTATTAAGCTTCTAAGAGCTTTGTTTTGCTTATTTTGGATATTATTTATATACTCTACATGCATTTCGCTGTTTGACATATGCTGACATGCTTATAGAGATATGTATTTGAAATTTAGATTCTTCACTTCTTTTGGTTCATGATTCGATGTTAATTTATGAATTCAGACATGTTTATACCATATAATTTATATGCATACTACATACTACAGTATATCAAGTCTACAATTTGATTTGTTTATACTTATGTAATATCTTTAGACAGCTCGCTTTTGATCTCATATATGAAATACATAATTGAGTAATTGTTGTGTTCGTTGGGGCAACGTCTGGCAAGGGAATATATATCTTGATCTTATGAACACTTTTAATTTGTTCTAAATTTTTACTATTCCACTCCATATACTGTTACATACATTATAACATAATCGTTATACCCCACAGTGCTACATACAGTGTGTTTAGGGTATACAAATTTCAAGTCTCTAGCACTTGTAATTTACGACTCGTCTATATAGAGCGAATCGACTAGATCGACTGGCCAGTCGAACAGAAGTCTATATATTTTATACACTCAACAATGTTGTGTGTTCCCCTGCACATAGACAAGTCGAATGTGCCCCATTTGATGGCATTCAATTGTTTCATTGGATTCTGTCAAAAACTCACTTCCTCCGACACGATCTCAATGTAGGTGATGGGCTCCGCAATGTTGTAGTTGAAGGCGACGCTAGCCGCTTGTCCAGCGCCCGCAGGACGCGAATGCTGCAGATCCTTGAGCAACAGCTGATCGTTGGCAATGCGGCGACCCACGCCAAAGTAGCGCTTGGCCAGAATGCCGCCCTGGGTCAGCGATAGCAGGAAGACCAAGATAATGGCTCGATACATGTTCGCATGCAATATTAGGCAAAGCAACTAAAAGGGGAGACACATGCTCCACCTATAGATCGGAAAATCTTCTTTCTTAGAACTCGTCGCGGCAAACGAAGGCGTGCAACTGATGTCGAAGAATTGCTACGAATGGAAACTGGCTGCCTCAAGTGTTGACTGATCTACACGGACAGAGAGAGAGAGAGAGAGAGAGAGAGGCCGCGTGAGAGAGCAGGAGCCGAGACAGATGGAACGTGAGCGAACATGCGCAGATCTTAGGCACGAGCGAGAGCGTGAGGGCGAGCACGATTTGCCCTGCAGTTGCTCTGCTAAATATATGAATTTTCTCACTCTCCCTCTCTCTCCCTCTCTCTCTCTCGTTCTATCCTTCTCTCTCTTTATGCACTTCTCTCTATTGATTTAGCTGAATTCTTGTGGTTAGCAGTCAACTCGTGTACTTGACCCTAAAAGTTGTTGTTGTTGCTGGCCCTCCCACCAAAATGTTGTCCATGCGACCCCCAAAAATAGCATCGCGCTGACCAGCAACCTTTTTGCATTGCGCCTAAATCTGTCACAGTTTATATATATATATATATCTGGATATATTCCGAAAATAGGTGCAAATTAGCATGTAGCATAAAAATACATACAAAAATATATATTTATAGCTCGGCTAAGGATTAGAGTGTTTAAGCTAGGAGGAGTTGTGCTGCAGCGGTCTCTCTTAAGTAGCGCTAAGCAGGGGATGCTAAAATGATTTATTTTATTAATGATATAATTAAATGGAAATTTAGTAACTTAGTATTGAAGAAAAATATATATAAAAGTGCTTGAAAAAAAAGAAAAACGATATTGTAGGGCATGCCCGACTTTTTACAATGCTTTATAGGCTGCTGCCACTGCCACTGCCCTTCGATATTCCCATATTAATAGATCCTTATGCATTATGAAGGTTAATATGGGTCAAAGTTGAAGGTATGTTAGCACATATAGTATGAATCTATAAGTGGGGTTATATAGGTTAAGTTTGGTCCGAGTGATCTAAATTTAAGTCTGCAGATGCTTTAAATACATATAGAACATACAGAAAACTGTAATTTAAATGCTTTACAACATGTGGACAACTAATACGCCCTTAATCCTTACGTGAACAAGCAAACGTACACATAAAATGATATCAATGAAATATGAAAACCGCAGAGAGCTCTTAAAAAGCATTAAAGCCCAATTATTCGGCATATATTTGGCTTAAACAATTATGGAGCACAGCATTAATGAAATTGCGCATACGCCACGTGCGACCAACAAGTTTTTATTTTACCATATTCATATTTAATTGCGCAACAAAATGCTTTTAATTGATTTATTTGGGGGCTGGAACTTTATGCAGTTTAGTGAAATTATGCCGCTGAGCCTTATTAACGCCACTGGGAATTTCAATTAATGCGAAACAAAGAGCAACAGAGAGTGAGAGAGAGAGCTATATATTGAAAATTGCATTACATTAATTAAAAGTTTGTGTGCGCAGCTCTCGAAATGGAGCATGATGAAATGGCACAGGCAACAAGCGGCATGCAACATGCAACATGCCACATGCCACTACAACAAAAGCACGACTTGTGGCCAAATGGGAAAATCTGCATGGGCGCTGTTGATTTTTTAGCCCAGCTGCTCTGGACTGGGCCCATGGCAAAAATCGGCAACTGTTGTCAGTGCAATCAAAGCGAATTTCCGCATTCAGCAACTTCAATGTGACAACGCCAACAAGTTGCAAGTGGCAAGTGGCAAGCGGCAAGTGGCCAATGGCATTAAGTGCCCAGTTGATGGCTCTCAGTAGTGTCGCCGCTGCCTGTTTATGAAATTCAATTAAAGCATTTAGGAAAATTGCATTAAAAGCTGTCAATAGCAAAACATCTAGTTACCCCCGGACACAGGACATGACGAAAGACACATAGGGAGAAAGAGAGAGAGAGTGAGAATGAGAGAGAGAGAGAGATTGATTGGCTTAGCGCTGAAAGCGATTTTCATTTCAGTTAGTCTATTATACTCGTTCACTGAATGAGTGTATTCGTTTCTATAAGTGAACGGCAAAGCTTTGACCATTTTCGAGAGACTCGAAATTTTCTTCAACTGATGAAATTTTAGTGGGAAATATTATTATAACAGCTAAAGGTTTAAAATTCGAATCAAATCCTGGTATTGTAAAGCGTAAAATAAATTATACATGTCACAGCTACATACATATATGTGATATATAAACAAAACAGATCTTATGCACTGACAAAGCAGAGATTTTAACATGTTTATACCCTGAACCCATTGAAAATGGGAAATCAGGGTATAATGGTTTTGTTAAAAGTATGTAACAGGCAGAAGGAGGCGTGGCAGACACCACAAAGTATATATATTCTTGATCAGGGCGACGAGCTGAGTCGATTTAGCCCTGTCCGTCTGTCTGTCCGTCCGTCCGTCCGTATGTATGAACGCGTCGATCTCAGAAGATATAAGAGCTAGAGACTTGAAATTTTGTTTCCTAGAGTCTTCTTACTGGTTTCATTTGATTTTTCCATCCACTCGGAATGCTTCGATTGAAGCGCATTTTTTCAATTGTCCCAAAATGAGTTCGTGCTTAAATGCCGAAATGCTGTTTTCGCTTTCAATTCCATTTTTCCTATTTTTTTATCGCTTGAGTGCATTTTAGTTGCATTTATTAAACATTGAAAAGCTCTAAAAATATTCAAATATTGCCGATTTGCTGCCTGGAAATGATATAGCCATAAAATAGCCATCAAAACGTCGGCGCATATGAGTAAATGCTTCAGAAGACTTGTGGAAATGTATTTAACTCAAGTGTTGCCTGAATACCCTGGATGACAGTAGATAGGGGAGTTTGATGATAAGATATGCGAGACAAGATTGAAGATGGAAAACGAAAAATAAAAGAAAGAAGATAGATATATAGCAAATAGAAAATAGAGACTAAGCTAGCGAAGGTAGAAGATTTGAATAGTATATAGAAAGTAGAAAAAAATATATAAAATTGTAGATGGAAAATAGAATCGAAAAGATAGAAAATATAGTATCTTATACGTTTTACAGAGCGTTAGATTTATTTACTCTTTGCAAATCCATTCATGGCTCATGTAGTAGAGTTCATTCATATTTCTTAAGTCTTAAATCTCTACTCCTCATATTATAGAGAGATGAAACTATATTGCTTGGTATATCCATTTTTAATGGGATTTATTACTCTATGTATAAAGCAATAGATTATCTATACTCATTTACTACTCCATATTGATCTAAGCATTAACATAAAAGAGGTATGTAAAGATATGGAGTCCCACATCTCGTAATACCCCATAGTCTCTACAGGGCATCTTCCCGTTGAGCAATGCCTTCAGAGCAGCGCTCGCCTAATTGTTTCTTTCTCAAGTGTTTATATGTGAATTAAATGCAGATATATGTTTGTATATGTTTAACATATTTATAGATAAGGTATATGGCTGAGATCGCTGATGGCCAGACGCCCATTTCGAGTGGCCCAATGAAAGGTTAATAACACTCCACAAAGAAATGCGATTTTAATGTGGAGAAGGGGCGCTGTGCCACGAAATGCGGCAATTGATTTGTTGAAACATTCTGTTTATATATGATATAAATGTGAATTATTGTGCGTAAATTGCATTTGGTAAGAGATGCCTACACACACACACGCACACCCAGGCAAACCCATGCACCATCCATATATGTACATAGATCCAGCTAATGTCCATTACGTAATTGCATTTGATGGCGACGTGCATCTAACGAGCTAGTAAAGCAATTAACGCGTGTCTGTGTGCGTGCGCCTGTGTGTATGTGTGTGGCTGTGTGTGTGGGCGTGGCTTAACTGGAATCAATAAAAAGTTATGCACGCTGTCTACGCTAGTCCGAGCGGAAATTGCAAAATAAATTGTTATTTTTCTCTCCCACTGCCAAGTGGGGAGTATCATGTTTTTCTCAGAGATTCCCTTTAAGAGTTACATTTGTTTTAGTGTGAAGTTCAATTGAACTAAGTTGATAATCAATCAAAAGTTTAATTAGTCCTGGAGGATTCTTTAAGCTGCCCAATTAAGCTTAGAGAATCCTCCAGGACTAATTGAACTTGATTTATTTACTTCAAATCGTTCATGAACATCTTGTTCAAATGAACTAGTGAGTGTTTAGTGGGTGTTCAGTGACTCAGCTGTTCATATGACTCAGTGAGTCAATTGATTCATTGTGCTTAAAACATTATTGAGCATTGACATTTCTTAATCAAGTACAGCTCGAATACCTAATGTAATATAAATTGTCTATATATATAATATCTCTAAAGTATGCAACATCAGCAAACATATTTTATTACGAAACCACCTACAATCTAGAGTATCTGCCAGTCATGCACATCGAATAGAATCCTATTTGTCCTGGCATTTAAATTTGTAGCTCGCAAATTGGATTTTTCCAGGGAACGAAATTTATTAATACTATTGACCATTTTGGCTTAGCGGGGATTAGCCCACTCGATGGGTCGCTGCTCGGGTCAAGTTTCTTTGGGACGACGACGAAGCGAACGAAATGAAAATTGAACTTTAAGGCTTATCACCTGAAGCCTGGCACCCACTGCTGGGGCAAGCGGCCCGAGGCGCGGGGCCAATAGGTGCTCAAATGTAGGCCACACTTTGTGAAAATAATCAGCAAAGCATTTGATGGAAATGCCGCTGAAAAAAGTTTTGAGCTTACAAGCTGCTAGAGTGGTGCGGCTCTAGGAGGTGGTGCGGGTGGTGCAGCGAAGTTTCTCGATAGAATTCTGGCTGCAGGCTGCAGATAAATAGCTCAAGAGGCAGATGCGAAATGAAGTTAAAGTGTGCGTGTCCCGAGTGCTGCACTGCAGTATACCCTGTAATTGCCTTAGAAGTTTATCTAGCAAACGCAAAGGGAATTTATAATCAGTTTCATATGCTTGCCTAACTACTATATACCCTAGAACTCACTTGCAAGTGGAGCTGAGGAAGCAAGAGGAATTTATAATTAGTTTGGATAGTCTATCCATGCTGAAGTTGGCTTACAAGTCTTATTAAGCTCAGCTATCGAGAGGCAAAAGGAATTTGTAATTAGTTTACCAAGACTACGTGACTCGCGTATACCCTGTAATTAGCTTAAGATTATATTGACCATAATGCGACGGATTATGATTATTATAAAATGATTTTTGACACATTCTTAAGGGAAGTACCTAAAATTAGTAGGAGAATTAAGTACTTGAATATAAAGCTAAATACACGACAGTTTTTGGCTATGAGATACCCTGTGTTTCACATAGAAATACTTGAAATCGATTTAAATACTAAAGGACTGCATACTTATGTATAAGCTAAGCTCATCTACCCCATTCGCAGTGTGTAACAGAAGCGGGGCATTAAAGGGAGCATACGGACTGCATACAAATATCAGTTAAGTGGAACAGCAGAGCAGTCAAAAGCAGCCACCTGCCTGCAGCGTAATCCATTTAAGAGGCGCATTTGCCGCATTTGACTGTCAATTGACGGCTGCTTAGGCGAGCTGCCAAGGCTCATCCCGTCGGCAGCTGTGTGCTCAAAGCGGGGGAGTGAGGGAGTGAGGGAGACTTGATTTGGTTTTGATTTGGCTTTCATTCAATGCTTGCTCGCTTGTTCGCTTGCTTGCTTTCAGGATGAGGGCTGGAAGCTGAACCGCACCAACTACTATCAGGAGGGCTGGCTGGCCACGGGCAATATACGCGGCATTGTGGGCGTCACATTCACCACCTCGCACTGCCGCAAGAACATGGACTACCCGCTGCGCACCAACTACAATCTGCGAGGTCATCGATCGGACGTGAGTGAAGCGAGCACTTTGGAATCGAATGCAGACTAAGTCTCTTGAACCATTTCGTTGGCCGTTTCTTTCAGGTCATTCTGGTCAAGTGGAATGAGCCGTATCAGAAGCTCGCCTCGTGCGACAGCTCTGGCATCATCTTTGTGTGGATCAAGTACGAGGGTCGCTGGTCCATCGAGCTGATCAACGATCGGAATACGCCGGTCACGCATTTCTCCTGGTCGCACGACGGTCGCATGGCGCTCATCTGCTATCAGGATGGCTTCGTGCTGGTCGGCTCTGTGGCCGGTCAGCGCTATTGGTCGTCCATGCTCAATCTGGAGTCGACCATCACGTGCGGCATTTGGACGCCCGACGATCAACAGGTGTACTTTGGCACCACCCAGGGCCAGGTGATCGTCATGGATGTGCATGGCGCGATGGTGTCCCAGGTGCAGCTCTCTAACGATGTGCCCATCACGTCCATGGCCTGGTCCTGCGAGAAGTTCAAAATGGAGGAGGGCGAGGAAGCCGAGCCCGGTGTAACCAATGCCGGTAAGTGACAGATCAGTTGACCAAGTAGACTATGCAGAGAGTCCTGTCAGCAACTGGAATTTTAACCAGATCATCAATCAATCACTTTAGCTCTTTACACTTTATCAATTAGTCCGTAAGTTCATCAGTCTATCGGTCCTTCGGACTATGCCATGCTATGTAAATGCACTATGTCTGCATAAATCATCAAAGACTCAGCTTTGGTAATATCAATCAATCAATTATTCAATTATTCTAACGGTGTAAGAATCTTGAGAAGGAGTTTTTAAGTTGCTCAATCATCATCAATCAGTCAAGTCGTCCATACTTAGTCTTAATCAACTGGGATTTCTATCATGTTATCCTTCTAAATGGTTTTATATTGATCTCTGAAATAGCTCAATCAATCTATTTTTCAACAAATCAATCACTCTTAATCATTTGGGATTCGTGTTCCTTTCTGATTGACGTCAGTCCATCAATCAATCAATATATACTTGGTCTTAAACAACAAGAATTTTATTATGTTATGCACTAGATTAGGCTTTCTAGTTGTAATTGCCTTAAACTCTTAAGCTGTTCAATCAATCAATCAATCAATCAGCATTTAGTATTCGTCAGCTGACATTTTTACCATGTTATACTAGGGCTAAAGCTTTGTAGTTATTGTTGTCGAAGTCTGCACACAATACCATCAATCAATCAGTCAATCAATCAAGCTCTAGCCTAGTTCTAATTTTCCTCCTCGATTTCAGCCAAGCGCACTTTTGTGCTGGCGGTCAGCTTCCAGAATGGATATATCTACTTGCTAAAGTCGTTTGACGACGTCTCACCCGCACATATCAACACCTGCCTTAACGGCGCCCTGGGCATGGTCATGGAGTGGAGCAACTCGCGGGAGCTGCTCGCCGTGGCCGGGACACTGCGCAGCAATAGCAACAGCATGGGCCTGGATGGCAAGCTGGAGCACGAGCTGGGCCTGGGCACGCCGGCCGGCAGCTGCTACTACAACAACCTGGTCAAGTTCTACACGGAGTCGGGCAGTTGCCTCTACCAGGCCCACATACCCTGCAGCACGGCCACCGTGTCGGCCATCACCTGGGGCCACAACGACAAGCGGCTGTTCATCGCGACGGGCACTCAGGTGCACATCGCCTGGATCTCGCGACGCGTCGCCTCGCTGCAGCTGCTCTGCCGGCTGCAGATCCAGGCGAGCGTTGGCTCCGAGACGCTGTTGCCGCTGCTGCCGTTGCCCTCCAGAATCAAATCGCTCATTGGCAATCTGTTTGCTCAAACCATAAGAGTAAGTGAGAATTGCTCTATATATAAGTATGTGGCAAGACTTGAATGAATCTCTCCTCCATCTCTGCTCTCTCCTTCAGTGCTGTGTACCTGATCTGAAGTCGCTGCGTGACTTTGTGTCGCGCCCGCCGCTTTGCTCGACTCGGTTGCACTGCACCATGATACGGCATGATGATGACTCCAATCTCAGCTCCGGCACCTGCTACACGCTCTACCTGGAGTACCTGGGCGGGCTGGTGCCGCTGCTGAAGGGCAAACGCACGTCCAAAATACGTCCGGAATTTGTCATCTTCGATCCGCAGGTTAATGGTGAGTGCAACGAGATGCAGTTACTCGCTATTCCACTAGATGCTCATGCGATTGCATTGCAGACAATTCGCTGTATTTTCAATACGCCGCCGAGGCCAAGAGCAGCTCCGGCTCCAGCCAATCCACCACGACGGGCAACAGCGGACGCACCGACTCCTCGGACAGTGACTTCGATGAGCGCTCCTCGCGCTTCGGCTCGCCTCGAACGCCGCGCAAGCGCCGCGTGCGCGCCAAGCGGCGGCCGCAGAACGGCGACCGCACGGCCAGCGGCAGTGGGAGCAACACTCTGGATCCGGACAGCCTGGACGAGCTGGCCTATGTGGACACGCTGCCCGAGGTAAGGGTATAGAGGGGTGGGGGCAGACGGGGGCTGTTTGGCATGCGTTAACTTCTGTGCACTTGCCCTTTCTCTCCAAGCAGGAAGTCAAGCTGGTGGAGGTGACCTCCAATATCTGGGGCACCAAATTCAAGATCCATGGACTTGCCAAAACCGTCCCAGCCAATTTAGGCCAAGTAACATATAAGACGTCCCTACTGCATTTGCAGCCGCGTCAGATGACGCTGGTGATCACGGAGCTGCGCGACGATTTCCCCACTGGGCCCGATCCCAGTTTCAATCCCAATCTCTTCTCCGAGGACGAGGAGGAGCACAACTTCAATCATAATCATAATCATAGTGCGGATGCCGCAGTGCCTCATGTGAGCGTGACGAGCGCCGCTCCGGATGCTGCTTCAGCTGCATCAGCTGCATCAGCAGCAGCAACAGCAGCAACAGCGGCGACAATAGCCGCATTGAAGCCGCCAATTATGCCGCAGCGTCGCCTCAACGATGGCGCCTCGGCGCCGCCCATTGCGCCCATGTCGCCACGCCCGAATCGCATACTGGCGCGGCATAAGAACTCGCACGGCTTGACTGTGAATGGAGCTGGCTCCGGCGGCGGGGCTGTGGGGCTGAGTCCGCTGGCGCGTGCCGAGAGCTACGACGACGACTCGTCCAATGAGTCGCAGGAGGCGGCAACAGCCGCTGGCACTGCCACCACCGTGCTGCTGCATCAGGCGCCGCCCAGCTGCAGCTCCGGCTCGCCCTCGCCCAGCTGCAGCAAGAGCGTCACGCGTCCAAAGACCATCAGCAGCTTCAAGAACAGCTACAGCCGCTCCAGCTCCAACTCGAGCTGCCAGTCGCGGCACGCCATCTCGCCGCTCTACTGCGACGGCTCGGTGCCCACGCTGCAGTCGCCCAAGAACGCCGTCGCCCCGTCGGACATCATATTCGAGCGGCCCGCTGTGCCGGCTGCGGGCCAGACCACCCTGATGTCGTACTCGAGCAATGCGGACTACGCCAACAACGTGGTCCAGGTGAAGAACGCGCTCATGTCGGAGTCGATGCGCACGGCAAACAGCCACGTGAATCCGGTGCCGCTCAATCTCAACTTGAACCTGGAGCGCATGGATGCGCGTGCCGTCAAGTGCTCCACAACAAAGCGGCGGGACATGCTCTACATAGACGAGGAGACGCAGTCGCCCACGCCCACAACCACAACCACAACCACCGCCAACACCTCAGCAGCCTGCTCCAGCATGAAGCGCACTCCGACTGTGGTTTCCATAGCGCCAGCGCTGCCCGACTCCATAACGCGCAGCTGCAGCGTCGGCTATCTGGACTCGGTGGCAATAACGCCCTCGGACGAGGCTCTGTCCGCTTTACGCAAGGATGCGCCCAACAAGCGTCTGATCCTGGTGGACAAGCGCCGCAATCGCCATCGCAAGCGCCAGCAGCAGCAGGCGGACGCTCGCCGGCACAAGCTACAGCAGACGGGCAAGTCGAAGAGCTTGGACTCCTGTGATCTGCTCTCGCTGCAAACGAAGCTCTCCAGCAAGGAGCACGAGCAGGTGGTGCGCAAGCTGCAGGAGATCTCCGACAGCAGCGCCTGCAGCAGCGCCGCCAACACGCTGTGCTTCAAGTGTCGCAACAACATGAATCCCGCCAGCGTCTGTAAGCGTTGCCAGCCCTCGGTCAATCTGGCGCTGGACGAGATTACCGCGGTGACTGTAGAGCCCGCCAAGGAGCCAACACCAGTTGCTGCAGCTGCAGCTGCTGCTGCACCTGCTCCGGCAGCCGTGCCGGTCAAGGCGCCGCCCAAGAAACGCTTTGATGTCATCACCAGCTTCACGGACAGCCCGCTCTTCACGCGCAAGCATCGCTTTGGATATGGACGCAGCAAGGATCTGGCACCAGGCAGCAGCACTGAGAACTCCACACCGCTGCTCGCTCGCAAGCACGAGAACAGCTTCAGCTTTGTCAAGCAGCTGTCCGAGGTGCGCTGGCGCCGCAAGGAGACGCCCGCCAGCCAGCAGCAGCAGCAGCAGCAGCAGCAGCAACAGAACCAGCAGCAGCAGAGCTCCAGCAATGCCAGCACACTGGAGCGACAGCAGTCCGAGACGAGCAGCACAGCCTGTGGCACGGTGGAGGCGACGCCCGTGGAGGCCAAGGCTTCAGTGTCGCTGCATACGCAGGTGGGAACAGGGATGGAGTCAGGGATTGACGGATATATATGTAAGATTGATCGTTGCTTTCGTTTTAGGCCTTGACCACCTTGGAGAACATCATCAGTCGTCTGCGAGATCTGGATGAGGGTCGCTTGACGCCGCCGTCGACGCCGCAGCGTTTGCCGCGCAGCTCGCCCGCCTCGCCGGCGGCCAGCAAGAAGAACAAGCGCCAGCAGAGCAACTCTCCCATTCGGCACATACTCAACTCGCCGCTGCTGAATCGCAGGCAGCGCAAGAAGCCGAGCATCATCGAGAGCTCCGACGACGAGGGCAATCAGACGAACGGCTCGGGCGAGGAAATGGGCGCCAGCACGGGCAACGGCAATGGCAAACAGTATCGCGACCTGGAGACATTCCAAAAGGCGCAGCTGCGTCAGAAGGTAAACCTCAGGTTAAGTGCGTCCAGTGCAAATCGCTAATCGAGATTCTCCTCCTCTCTCCATCTCTTTGGGGCAGCTGAAGCGCGGCAAGATCGAGCCAAATGGCAGCGCCAGCTGTGCCAATCCAGCGCCGGTGCGACGCGAGTTCGTGATGCACAACAAGGCGCCCATGTGGAACGAGATGAGCCAGGTGTACCAGCTGGACTTTGGCGGACGCGTCACCCAGGAGTCGGCCAAGAACTTTCAGATTGAGTTTCGTGGCAAGCAGGTGCGAATATTGGATTCTCGCTATGAATCTTAACTGACCAAATGATTGACAACTACATTCGAATCTTTTGCAGGTGATGCAATTTGGACGCATCGATGGCAATGCATATACCTTGGACTTTCAATATCCATTCTCGGCGCTGCAGGCGTTCGCCGTGGCGCTGGCCAATGTGACGCAGCGCCTGAAGTAATTGGACATTATGAATATACCAACTGTTGTATTATCGTAAAGCATTACAGACACAAACACACACACACACACACAATTATATATATATTTATATATGTACAACTAACTATATATAGTACTTATAGCACGCCGCCAGCTAACGCCGCAGCAGCAGCAGCCGCCGATCGCAATTGCTTTAATATGCATATTTTTTTATACTATACTAAAGCAGGCCAAGCAGGCGCCTTGGCTTTATCATTTGTAAATATGTATATGTACTTAATTATATTGTGGTCTTTAGGTTTCTGAATGCCATACATATTATTGTGTAATGTTGTATCCCCGAGAGGATGCGATCTATGAACTCATACCACCATTTAATTGAAGGTTTAGCAATTTGATATTGGTGCGCAACAGAAATGAAGCAGATGAAAAAAACTCACAGTCCGATCCATTTTTTGTGCAATATTTGTATGACAAACTTTTTGGCTTAAGTATATACATGTATAAATAGCAAAACCAAATGAAATGAGATGATCGATGATGTAAGTGTTAAGCATCATTATTGATCTATGATCTATTTTTAAACGTATCTGAATGAAAACGATTTTTCAGTCGAATTTTTTAAACTAGTTTGTACAAGAGCAGCCTTTTTGCATTGAGAGCTTCGTTTGTTTTCGTTATTTCCTTATCGACTTAGGTGCAATAACAGCAATTCCTTTTGTTAACAATTCTTAGCATATAAGAAGATATCAGTATAAACAACAAATCATATATTTAACATATATGTATGTGTGTATACAGCAAATATCGCTTGAGAAAAAATAAAACATAAGAGATCGCTTGGCCTACTTCTAAAAAAATAAAAAAAAAATGGATGTACGAGTACTTAATACTAGCATATTTTTTATATATGATAAATTAATTGTGAATGTTAAAATTATAAGAAAAAAAAAAAACATTCTCTTACACAAGAAATTTTGTGCTTTTCCTCTTAAAAACTCTTTTTTGTAGTTAGGCTTAATTTCAAGACAAATTCGTTATTGTAATTGTTGTGAATATTGAAATAAACTCAAAAACTCGAATCGTAAACGATTTCCAACGTGCAACTAATTAAATAAATTATAATTATACATATAATATATGTGAATAAACAAACAACAGCAACAAAGAAAAGTAAACAAAACAAATCTATAATTTTTTAAATTTACATAGAATACAAGAGATTGACTTGTGTAATATTGCTTCCTTTATACTTTATGCCTTTCCCTTTCGTTGCTCTATTTCGATTTCAGCTTTCTCCCAATCGGGTATGGACTTCTCCTTTATGTTCCAGGCATTCGTTTTGGGACCTTTTGTTTCAGCTACAAAGGGATACAGAAAAGATTTTAGTATATATAAATAGATATAAACATAAATCATTTGTAAAGTATATTGTTTACATGTCTTGAAGCGCTTGACGCCCTCTTGCATGTCTTCCACCATGGACGCAGAGACTTGCATTATCTCATTGTTGATGGCTGCACCGAAGCCGGGTCGTGCGTAGACATTCGCATTTTCCAGCGTCGCATTTCGATCGTGCTGCAGCGAGGCCATGGGAAACTTGGCAATGGAGAAGGCTAAATTGACGGCCTGTCCTAGGGCTGTGCCTGTGGCCACGATTCGATTGACCAGGCCAATGCGTAGCGCCTCATTTGCATACACTCTTCGACCCGTCTCTATGATATCTACAGCATTCGAGTAGCCAACGGCAGCTGCTAGGCGCACAGAGCCGCCGTCGCTGAGCGGCACACCCAACCGACGATTGAAAAAGCCTAATACCGCTGTGTCTTCCATGACGCGCAGGTCACAGAGCAAGGCCAATTCGAGACCGCTGGCCACACAAAAGCCGCTGATGCCGCATATAATGGGTTTGCGTAGGTGCCGTCTAGTCGGACCCACCGAGCCCTCATGGCGCAACAGAAAGTCAAGACTGCCGCGTTGCGCCTCCGCTTCCAGTTCTTTCAGATCATATCCAGCTGAGAAGGAGCCACCCACGCCGTATAGCACGCCCACAGGTGATGTGTCATCTACCTCGAATTGATGGATGGCTTCGCTCAGCTGTGCCGCTGTGGCTGCATTAATGGAATTCCGCTGCTGCTCCCTGTTGATGCCGATTAATGTGATGTTGGCATCTTTTTCGACCAGTATGCTCGGTGCTTCACTCTGCTCTGTGTCCGCATAATGTGCCGCACTCAAAGAAAATTTCGTTGCGCTCCTAAATAAATCTCTGCAGCTCTTAAATCGACTGAAAGTAAACAATTTATGCATTTCAGCCAGCAAAACAAAACTGTGAGTGTTGTGCAGCGTTAAAATCGATGATTTCGCTGGCGCGCATCTCAACACTGCTTGTCAGTGGCAACAGCAACGCTGTCAAAAGAAGGCGTGTATGTGTGCACGAGTGTGCGTGTGTGTTGGTGTTGGTGTAAAACAAAAAGCGGATTAAAAGAAAATACAAACGCTGCGCTGCCAATTAAATATTTATTTATTTCTATATAAAAATTATAAGAAAATAGTGTTAAAATTAGTCTAATCATCGGCGTGTGTGTGAGTGTGTGTGCCAACGCGTTGCGTGAGTGCGTGTGTTGCTCACAAATACAAAATACAAGTGATATAAGAAAAGTACAAAAGAGCTCGATTACAATACGCGACTCCAATCTGCCGCCGCAGACAAAGGATAGTTAAGAAACGGTATTAGCCTGGTTATATACACATATGTACATATATACGTATGCGTACATATATACTTATATGCATATATGTAGATGTATGCATGTGTGCTGTAAACTGCACGCAAAATGTGAACGTGCGGCAGCTGCTGGCCTGCGGTTGCGGCGCCTGCTGAGAGCAAAACAACAACAGAGCGAAAGTGACGAATGTCCGGCGCTGCAGCAGCGCTCGACCATAACAATAAGAAAGGCACAGAAGATAGAAGTAAATGGAAGAAGAGAGAGCAGGGACAGGGAGGAAGGGAATGACTGCTGACTGCTCCCTGCTCAGCCTGCACTTGCATTGCATGTGAATATCTCCTCCGCTGGTTTTTCAATGCAACTGTAATTGAATTGGCATTACAAATTACGGTTAATATCCAGCCTGTCTGTATCCAAGTGTGTGTATGTGTGTGCGCGTGTGTGTTCGGGTCGCCAGCGATGCCACCGCCTGCATTATTAGTGCTTAATTGTGTCTATTTTTAACAATGTGCGTCCGCCCAACATTTGGGCGCATTCTCTGTCGGCTGTTGGTTGGCCCGTGGCCCTCCAGCCCGTTGCGCTGCCCATTCAGTTAGGCTGCTCTATAGGCGCCCCCGAGGGCTCTTGTCGGCCACACTATTGCCATTTTGCTAGCTTACATACAATATGCGTGCGTGCGTGTGTGCGTGTGTGCGTGTGTGCGTGTGTGTTTGTGCGCGCGTGTGTGCCTCAGTCAGAGAGAGTGAGAGTGAGTGAGAGCGAGAGGGTATCTGAATTTTGTGATGAAATATGTAACGTGTTGAAACGGGCATCCCTGAGAGTACAAATGCACAATATAAATTTATGAATAATTGATGATGATCAAAGCGTATTAGAAACGTTACAGTAGTGGACAGAGATTTAGAAACACTTTGGGGTTATATCTAATTTGTTAAATTATAATGTTAATAGTGAATCAATCGGTATTAGCAATAACAAAAGCTCTACAATAGCGAGTTTAGAATTCGGAGCAATTATAAAATGACAATAAAATATACATATATAGGTGTATGTACATCCATGTCTTGAGTTCTTTATAGTTAATTTACAATGACACCATATTACTTATCCCAAAAAAGAGTGTCACTATTTATATGACCACGACTGTATGTCTCATAACTAGCTAAACTATCTAGGATTTACTCTCAACATATGTACGCATTATTAAGTAAGGGTATTCGTGTGTTTGTGTTGCCTAATTTCTGGTATTATTATTTACTATGTATGCTGCTGTCTTTAACCGCATCATGATCTATTTTCGTAAATTTTATTTGCGAAAAAGTAAAGCGAACTCTCAAAGCGTATATAAAAAAAACTTTCGTTTTATTATGTTTTACGGCTGGGACACACCTTTTGATGGGCAGCCTTTGATCGTATATATAGATATACACACTAATCGTAATTAAATTGCCAGTGTGTGTGCAGTTATACACACACATATATCTTTATATATCTTGCACTGTCAGATAAGATATAGAGAGTTGGGTATATCGAGTTTATTGCCTCAAGTACAGCTCAATTAATTGAATTAAATGCGCACGCATTCATTCAAAGCGAGATATTCTTACGAGACAAAAGAAGAAAAGAAAAGAACGCTTACATTCACATTCACATTTCGCTCTTTCAGCAAATACAGTCACGACTCGACGATGTCAACCGGAAGACCCATAAAATGTGTCGTCGTTGGTGACGGTACCGTCGGAAAGACTTGCATGCTAATCTCCTACACGACAGACAGTTTTCCCGGTGAATATGTGCCTACAGTGTAAGTGAAACCCTCGAGTGTAAACTGATCTTCGCTAATTATAATCGAAATCGATAATCTCTGCAGCTTCGATAACTACTCTGCACCCATGCAAGTGGACACAATACAAGTGTCGCTGGGTCTATGGGATACAGCCGGCCAGGAGGACTACGATCGCCTGAGGCCGCTCTCCTATCCACAGACAGATGTATTCCTGATATGCTACAGCGTTGCGAGTCCCTCATCGTTTGAAAACGTCACCTCTAAATGGTATCCGGAGATCAAACACCATTGTCCCGATGCGCCCATCATCTTAGTGGGTGAGTAGCTATCGACTCTGTCATCTCTTAGTTCTGTCATAAATTGATTTTACAATTTTTGCGCAGGCACTAAAATCGATTTGCGTGACGATCGCGAAACGTTGAGCGGGCTGGCCGAGCAGGGCTTGACGCCGCTTAAGCGCGAACAAGGTCAGAAGCTGGCAAATAAAATACGCGCTGTTAAATATATGGAATGCTCCGCCTTAACGCAGCGCGGCCTCAAGCAGGTAAGTGCGGACACACCTAATCGACAAATAGCGACAGATGATGATGATGATGGCGATTTCCATTTACCTAGGTGTTCGAGGAGGCGGTGCGCGCGGTGCTGAGACCAGAGCCATTAAAGCGACGCCAGCGAAAGTGTTTAGTTATGTAAATAAGCAACGAGGAAACCGACTGCGGAGAATACTCAGCAGAGGGGAAGCGTAAACAGTGAGACAAAGAGACGGAGAACCAGAGAATAAAAACATGAAGCGACCCTCATCTCTAACTAAGCGTGAACAAATCAACAATCAGCTGACGAACAAGAAGAGAGAAGAACTTGATTCATTGAGCATTATCATTTCCTTTAACATAAGCAAATAGTTTTGATTCTGTTTAGGTTGAAAATTTGATTTAGATCATCCATTTGAAAATCGCATGGCACAATATTAACAAAATGAGAAACAAATAACAAGAAATCCCTCCTTATTAGAACTAAAGTGTAACAAGATGAAAGCAGCAGTTAAACCATATATAATCCATATTGAAATCTAGTCAATTGAATCGAATCGAATGTATTAAATAACAGCAGCAGCAACAAATTATAACGAATTGAACTAAACATAAACATAAAGGAAACTTTGGTTTCGCATATCAGAGAATATTTAAGGAATTCCTATTTTGTTTGTTTTTTATCAAATGTATTATAATTATAAAGTAGCCCGGCGTTTCCTAGTTTTACACAATAACCAAAATACTTGACGATGAGCTCTAAGAGAAACAAATACGTGGAAATGAAACAAACAAGATGAAATGAAACAAAAAACTCGTTTATACGATATTTTAGCTTAAAAAAAAAGCATTTTTCTACTATTTGTAATAATCTTAATTAATTAATGCTCTTTTGAAACTTGTAACAACTGTTGTTTATTTTAATTTATAATAACTTATTTATTGTCCCTAACTTAAATAATGCAATGTAAAAACAGAAACAAAAAACAAAAAAAAAAAAAAAAAGGATAGCGAAAATGTGTAAATGGAAAAGGCAAAAACTGCATTTAAATGTGACTTGACTCGAATCAAAAAAACAAAGCACACACTTTTTGTAAGCAACTCGAATAGCAAAGGGCGAGCAACAATTTTTTATAACAATTATATAAATATATATATTAAAGAGAAACAAACTAACGAAAACTCATGTAAATTTAAAGCAAAGATCAATCTACTTACGAGAAATCGTTACATATAAATATATATATATATATATATATATATATAGTATATATATACAAAATGCTGTAACTATAATAAAATCAGAAAAAAACTGTTGGATTTTGTGTGCTCAACCATTGCATAGTTATTAAATATTTCATTTATTTATTTAAATGCCACGTTTCTATCGATTTGTAAACAATTAACAAATTTTTAAGTTTTTTCTTGCTTTCACTGTGCGGTTAACAATTCCACAGACATATATATATATATGTATGTATATAGAGGAGATCTCACTGGGTGCAGCGTGTTCTGGGTGGTGCTGTGCCTCAATATAAACGGAAGGGCTTTGGATGAACTGCCTGGCCGGGCCTCTTTTTGGCGCCCGCACTCTTGGGACGCTTCGGCTCCGAGTTGAGCGACGGCATCGATACGGATAGGACGAGGCACTCCGCCGGCAAGGACATGGATGAGGTTAAAGTTGTGGCACGCTGTATGCGCGGCGCTTTCCAATACTGTATGAGAAGAGTAGCACGTTATTAGAGTGTTGCCAAATGCCATTAGCTAATGCTAAAGTTAATTCAAAATGAAATCAATAACTAAAATAGAAACTTACAATTTACTTTGCTTAAAGTTTCAATTCAATTTGTTTCTCACTTTTACCAATGCGATCCAAATGTGGTTTGATACGTGCGTCGTGTGTGTCTGTGTAGCATTTGATACGCTTGCGGCGTGGGCGTGGGCGTGGTCGTTGCATTGCATACATACGTATATAGCTACATATACATATATATATCCAAATTATCTGCCAGAATTGAAAGGTACTAAGTGCAAACAAAACGCAAAGTTTTTTCAGATATATATGTATTTTTTTCCTCATTTTTTTTTAATGAAAAAAGTTTTGTTTTTATTACGTTTGAAATTTGTGTTTTTTTTTTACATTTTTCGTAAAACTGGGAAAGTGTAAATAAATTGTGAGAATGATGCATTTTTTTGTTTAACTAATCATTATTGTTACAAATTATAAAATTTTGATATATATATATATTTAATATAAAGTTCAAGTATTGAAAATTCACTTTTAATGGGTTTTCTTTATTGTTTAAGTTTTCATTTTGGTTTTGTTTTTTCTTCAACACTTTTAACTACACGTAAAGCACACAGTTAATAATCGTATATATATATATGTTTGTATATATATTGTGTGTTTATTTGTAGTATATGAAATATATATATATATATATATATACTTTATTTGTTTTTGTTTAATATAGTTTATGCATTTGCCTTGGTATCTAAATTGATAAATAGTGCATAGATCAACTAATCATATACTTTATCTGCTTCTTCTTCGTTTCAATACGCTGCAACTGAGTAAGTGTGTGTGGATGTGTGTGTGTGTGTGCTTGCACAATCGTTTTTATCAAATTTTATAGTAAATTCTCGTATAGTGTATTAATTATTGCATATATATTTTTTCATACATTTGATTCTCTTTTTTGTGTAACTTGCTTAAAATTAATTTTTGTCAAATTTTGTTTGCATAGTTTTTTTTGTTCAAATTTAGTTTTAAACGAAATTATAACTTTAGCTCAACATGCATTGTTTTAGAAATATTTTTTTTTGGACTGGATTTAACTTTGTTGATTTAAATTTTCATCAGCGCCGCTTGTTGAAGCCGTCATGGATGGTTGTGGACTCTGCGTTCAAGATAAAAATATAAACGCATTTAAATAATCGCATGAAATTAAAATTGAATAAGAAACAAAGCGAAACAAAATCAGGGTGAAGAAAAAGGAACAGTATTAAATGTAGGGGCAAACAAAGTATTACGATAAACGAGCACAGCAAGCAATTTCCATATGAATCACCGGGACACCTTAACGTGTAGGGGCCTTGGGTGGATCGAATTCAGGTTCACTTTGGTTCGGTTCGGTTCGTTTCAGTACGGTACGGTTTGGTTTGGTACGATTAGTCTATCCAAAGACAATATAAACTTCAAGTTGAGTGACGTCACACAACAGAGCATAACATATGATTGCGCTCATAGATTCCGCTCAGCGATTTACAGGAGTGAGTAAATTAGTACAGTAGTAAAAACTAGAGCGGTGTACGTATCTATGCACTACTCAGATATGCATATGCTCGCCAGCGACTCGCTGAGACGCTGAAGATTGAAATGTTCGAATAGAAGTTGATTCGATCTCGAGTTCAAGGAAATCGAATTTCAATGCAGGGAATGAGAGAGTACGAAAATGCACTAAGTTCTGTTAGTATTGCTACTTAGTCATATAGAACGCTCTGAATGTTGAAGTTTATATTATCTTTGATCTATCACAGCACTGTTAAAAGATAAAATTGTTCAACTCGACACGCAAATAACTTACAGGACTTTTATCGTGAGAGTTATACGAAAGTATATTTTTGTATAGCATAAAATCGCTTCATATAATGGACGTAATCTTTCTGTCGTACGAGTATACCGTTTCATTAAAATTTTTGTTTTTCTTTTTTTCTTTTTAATTTAATGCACTTTTTGATGGCTAAGACTAATAAAATGTATACACATATTCCTATAATAAATTGAAATGAAAATCAAATAAATATTATTAATAATCAAGTATAAACATTCAATCTTATGTAGATGAGTTAAAGCCGAACCCAAATAAATTCGTATTTTTTTCATGGAGTGTATTTGATGAGGGAGTCGAGAGAGCAAAAGCATTTTGCACGTTTTGTTGTTGTTTTTGGCTTGTGATTTTTAAATGCTGGGCAGACTTTCACAATCATCAGAGATAATACATAATACACACGTAGTATATAGATTGAGCATATATAGCTATATAGTCTAGGTTTCAGTAACTCTGTTATATATTATATCTTTTGTTTAATAAAACATTTGTACTATTCTACATAGTATAAAAAAGATTCTTGACTCTTGCCATAAATAATACTCTTTGCTGGTATTTCTTAAGTTATGTTAACAAAACTTCTCTTACGAGTGTTAGGTATTTGTCTTTGGTATTCTTTATACGCTTGCCAAAAATGAAAATCTTTTGGAAAGAGCATAAACCAATTTCAGCTAGCCGAAATTTGCTTTGTGTTATCGACTGTATTACAGGGTATATACATACATAATTTAAAATAGAAACTCTTGCAAACTCAATCGAGATTCTCTTTTGTTTTTGTTTAAGATTTGAGCTAATTTTTGTTGTTTATAGTTTTAAACCTGTTTTCGTATTTTAGGTACAGCTAGGTAGTATATTTCTTGTGTTGATTTTGATTATTGTTCTAAAGTATTTGTTGTTGGTAATGTTTTTACTTAAAAAGCGATTCAAATATATCGTTACACACACAGTCAGAGTTACAAAGACCGAATTCTAGATGAATGGTCGCAACCAAGCGACCCTGCGCCGCAAACTACAAATTCCAGATGAAACAAGAGACGCGAGTTTCGATATTCGATTTCGAAATTCGAATATCGAGTGTGAGCGAGAGGGCGAGAAAGAGAGAAAGAAATAGAAGTGAATGTGTGGAAAAAATGTTGAACGCGCCTTCGAGCACTTTTTTCTTCTTCTTGATGTTAAATACTCGTTCACGAAGTTTTGGTGTATATACAGCTTTCGGACTGAACAATCAATTGATATTCTAACTTATGTTTAAAATTATGGTAGCTCGAAGTATTGGGTATATATATACATCACTTAAAATATGTTGGGCTTTATAGTAAATGGGGCGAGGCACATCGGAATAAACTGTATTGTTTTCGAGGCTTACAACCTGAGTCAAAATTAAGCAACTGTCTTATCTCTAATGGCTGATTAGATTGAGGAGAATTTATATATGTACTTTTAAGCCTATTGAAGGCATTGCGAACGAATAGATAGTAATCTATTAAATTTTAGGTTAATATAATAATCTATTAAATTTTATTTTAAACTTTTTTCCTTTTATTTCGTGAGCGAGTATTCTGCAGTCGATGACGGCCGACTGCAACGATCTACACTTCTTTCATTTAATACATAGCATGAATATGAAGAACGTTTTTCTTTTTGTTTTTAGAGAATTTAGTTAACGATACTCAATTTCTTTGTTAATGCATCTCAGTTTTGAGTTTGAAAGAAATTCATTTTTAAATGTAAAACTATAAAAAACTAACTCAAAAAATTAATAAAATATACAGATAAAAAATTGTGAAAATAATACACCCGCTATATGCATATATGTTATATTGATTGTGCTATAAAAATAGTTTTAGTATTTCTATGGTGTTTATATAAATCAAATCGGAGCTAATCAGATGCTTATTGGATTAATTTGTTAGAGATAAAATGAAATCCAAGTTAGTTCGAGCTTTATCTTTTGTAGTATTTTTTTTAGGTGTTTCGTAAGCCTTAGTGAGTGCTGTTTTCTTTTTTTAGGATATATAGGTTTGCAGTGATTTTTTCTCTCAGACATTGCTTGATCGTATGCCACTTAAAAATTAAATAAAAATTACAATTAAAAAATGAATTTCTTGAGCTAAACACAAAATGGGATGACATTTACAAATTGATGTAATGATGTCTATTAATGAATTGTTTGTGATGAAATCAAATGCAAATTACAAATTAGATTTGAGGAAACTGAATATGATAACCAAAATTAACTACAAATTTGTATCTGGAAACTACTTCGATGATTTTTTAATATGATATTTTTTGATCGATTTTTGTTTTTACCTGTGTTGGTGGTGTTGTCAGTGCAACAGAGTGTTCAACATTTTTCAAATAATCCTTATCATCGAATATCTTCTTCTCACCGCCACCGGGCTTGTGCTTAACATTATCCAAAGATCCAACTTTGCTTTGTGCCTTAATTTCTATTTTTTGCGTTTGGATCTGAAATGTAGTGTCAAAGCCACCAACAAAAACGCACACAGAATTCATTAGCAACGATTACATTGTATAGAGTAAATCTTTCCATTATATACATTTCTAAATATATACATTTTCGATTTGCTGACCAATTGTTGTTCTCAGTTAACGGCAAATTTTTGGAATTTCCTCTTTTATACATCAAATACAATGAACAATATTTACAGGGAGAACATTTTCTATATTGGTGTTCTAGAGAAATTCTGCAAGACAGTGTGATTAAGTGATTTAAATACTAAAAATACTAAAAGTACATAAAATACTAAAAATAAAAATACTAAATAATTCAAAATTGATTTATAGACAAAACTAGTGAAAAACCTTGTTTTTATTAATACATAATACATTTTTTTGATATAAATTTAAAATAATTTCAAGTTACTTACATCCTTTGTATTGTTATCCTGGATTTTTGTATTTTGTGTGAATATTTGTTAATTATTAAACATAATATAAAAAAGATTTGTATTCAAGAAATTTTTTTCAACTTCAATGGGTTAGTTAAAACAAAATCCAGTTGTATAAATCAAATAGAAAATATCAGATTATATAGAACAAATAACACTCAGAGAAAATATGTATTCAAGTTTCCAAAAAAATTTTTAAAAATATTTTGGCTGCCAAATTTTAGTATATTTTCGAAATATCTTAGGAATATCCTTAGAAATATCTTTTTGAGATCTATATTTTTTAGTTCAAGTAAATATGAATGTAAGTAATATGTTGCTGAAGTATTATAGCCGCGGGTAATCAAGTTTCTCAAATATACCGTTCAGTTTAAGCATAGTCTGGTTTTTTGATAACTCGTGGAGCCAGAAATTTGAAATCAAAACAAAATCTCTCTACCCTGACCCTAAACACGCTTTTAGATGAAGGCAATACATGTCTAGTATAAGCCAATTGTAACAATATACCAATAGATTTTTCTCTGAGTGTACACAAAACTGTTTCTTTTTCTATTTATGTAGATCCAAGAGTACAACCGTAACTGCCATTGGTATTTACAAATAAGCTTTAGTTACAATGGAGTCACCCAGGTGTGTGGGTTAGATGATGATTTTGGATAGTGCTTAGCGTTACGTACCCAGCTACACCCAATGTTATTCGTCTGCATTATACAAATTGTCATCCAGACGCGCATTGTCCATCAAACAACGATGGCTAACTATTTTGGAGCCCTCGCCAAAGACAATGTCGTTGGGGTATTTCTTGTACGAGTAGCTCTGCGGATTTCGATAGAGTTTTCATATTTGGATAGATAGATGTGTTGGTGAGCGAGTCAAGAGCATGCCAAAAGTAACTAGATTGCATAAACATGCTCCCCCATGCCCCATGCCCCGTGCCCCGCATCCCGCATGCCCCACATGCCACCATGCCAGTTAGTCAACTTCTATGACACCAACAACTAAAATACTTAACTGCTTGGAAGAGTAGGTAAATCATAAATATACACATGTCCAAATCGGAGTCTTGAACTCCGATTTCGAATCGAAATGAAATAAAGAAAACGTTGCTTCAAGTGCTTTTCGACTTACCTTAATGTCGCCTCCGCCGGGCTGATGCTTCACGTTGTCCTTGGAGCCGACCTTGGGCTTGGCCTTGTCCTTGAAGTCCATCTTGAGCGACTCGATCTTTTTGTCGCCGCCGCCCGGCTTATAGGACGCATTGTCCAGCGAGCCAATCTTTGACTTGGCATTCCACTGCAACTTTGTTGTAACTATCTACAAATTGTATTCGTTTTGCATTTGGTGGTGATTTGGTGGTGCGAAACAGATACAGATAGATATACAAAAGATGGTTAAAAAGTTAAAACTACTTCGACTGCAACGATTGCTGATTAGTCAATGTCAATGCACGCGCTCATCTTGAAATTCGACTTATCAGATTCAGTTTGATATTGTATATGGTATACGTATATACCATTTATGTACTGAGAGATATTCTACATAAGGCTAGAAAATTATGCTGTTAAGTGCCTCGACTTGTTCGCAATTTGCATTTCCTACTAGATACCGAAATGATTGCATGACAAATATACAGTTATACAGTTATAAATATATATACAGACTATATCTTGAATCGCAAGTCGACCGTGAAATTGAATTTCTATCAAAATACTTGAGGTTCATATTAATGCTTTTTGTTGTCTTCTCCCAATTGCAACTACAGTAAATAGTACTAAAAGTGCGACTGACTAGGCGTATACCCTGTACCTTGTTGGGGGCTCGTTGTTGATATCAGTAATGTAGACGCGAGGAAGTACTAGATAACTTTATTATGAGAGCCTAATGATCTTGATTTATCATAAAATCATTTTAAAGTTTGATGTATCTGAGTAAATTTAATATATTCTCCAAATGAGGAGTACTAGAAAACAATTGGTTATCTCTTATAGTAAGGAAACCACATACTAAATTTAAATGCTTGGCTCCGAGAGAGAAACATACATGTATAGCTCTAAGAAAACATCTTACTGTGAAGGAAAATATGTAACGGGGAAGCAGATCTTAAATATTAAAGCAACTCGAGTTTACATAAATCCAATAGTCACTGACTTACAGAGATATTATCTGCTACTTTTTAAAATGAAAATGTACCAAATTTTGATATACTAGCATTTCTCTTTTTCAATTTTGGATAGATAATGATAATGAATTTCTTTTTTATAGAGAAGTCAACCCTCCAGTAAATTACTTGTCAATATACAACACACATGTCATAGGTACAGGGTATATTTTGCATTAGATAAGACCATAACCGTCCCATACTAAATTTTAGACCAATTAGGACTTACCTTCTTCTCTCCACCCTTGGGTATATACTTGTCATTCTTGGCCTCGATGCGTGGTCCAGCTTTGATCTCAATTTTCTTCGACTCGATTTTGACGTTGCCGCCACCGGGCTTATAGGTGGCATTGTCCAACGAGCCGATTTTGGAGCGTACCGCCTTCAGATTGGGCGATGGTGCATGACCGACCTGTATCTTGTTCATTGGAACTGAGAACAGATTGGAAGACAGTTGAGATGGGACATAGATTGCGATCCAACCACTACTAACCTTTCTTGGGTGGCTCCGGCTCAGGGGTCTTGAGCAGCAAGCGATTCTTTGAGGCGCTCCGCGACTTGGATGCTGATTTATTAGAGGGCGTGGCACTCGGTGGGCGCGATGTGCCCGTCTTGTCCGGCTTCGAGGAGCTCGATGTGGGCGTCTTGACCGGCGAACTGGGCGAATTCGGTCCGTTGCGATCCTGTGCGTGTCGGGGGGGCGGGAGAGAGAGAGAACAAGAAAAAGCACAGTGTCGGTACAGTCATGTCTCACTTAGTTGGACAACGGTCTAAAGCTTTACAATGAGATAGCTGGCATCAGCCAGCACAATCAAATGCATGTTGTCGAGCCTTGCGCTTCGGTACGACGGAATTTCTCGGTCAAATATTTACGACCGCCAATAACTAGGTTTATACGGCTCTATGCCATTTATGACTCTGAGTCTCCATAGAGAGCGCGCAGCCAGCTGGGACCGTGGCCAGCACGACAGGATTCCCATTGTTTTATCGATTGTCGCGGCCTCCACGGCCAAAACTTTGCTCTTTGCGCTTTGCATATGAATGAACATATTTTATTTGCGAGGTATTTATAGAGACAATCCCCCCAGCTCCAACTCGAGCCCAAATCACGAAATATGTAGGATTATGACTAACCAAAAAAAAAAAAATAAAGAAAAAAACTTGCCGTGTTTCGACTTTATCAACTTGGCACACATAAATCGCATTACATTTGGCAATTTGGTGTACAGTAAAAGTTGGCTACAACGAACTGATTTGTATTGACAATGCTGTGAAATGTAAATAAGAGACTTGTAGATTTGTTATACTACGCTCTCTTATAGGGTATATGAAGAGCCCTAATAAACAATTTGTTGAGATTGGGCTGAACTTAGAGAGAGTGAGCTGGTGTGGTCTAAAGGGGTTTGCTTGGTATTCTAACTAAATAGCTAAATTATGCATAATCATGTTCGGTTATTGTGGGTATGTAATGGAATATGATAATGTGGATCGCTGAAATAATGCCAATTAGAAATGCAATAGAGTCAAGGCTACAGGAAGGTGGGAGCGAATATAAAGAGCTATTAAAAATATACCAAAGCGAATATACAACATATACTAAACAACAAAATATACTAAATAGATTGTACAACCTGTATATGTAGTATATGTTCTTTAGTATACTATTATATAAGTCCTATATAAGGTCAAGCCATCAAAGCCCCTCTCTCTCTTTCTCTCTCTTTGTCTAACAGATACTAATATTCTCATAGAGACCCTAATTATGTTTATTGTTCAAGGGTTCACATATTCATATGTCGAATGGAATATTAAAATGGCGAATAACTCTCTTCAGTCCATACCTAGAAAGACGTTGAAGCCTTCTTATGTTTGCTTTAGTGTAGTTTCACTGTATTAAGTTTTGTGTCTTTCAACACTGCGCACCTGTAAAAGTTTCGGAGTTTCTCACAAATGACACACACATATACACAGATAAGGAACTATATCTATAGGAATATATATTGTAACACTTATATATATAGTAGATATATGCCTGAGGCCAATTGAGTTATCTTCTGGCTAGTGCCGTTGCGACCAACTGCCGTCCGTAAAGCTAAAACTTGATCTGAGCTCTGAGCGCTGTCAGAGCGAGAACTTTGGATGAGCAGCAGCTGCAGCTGCTGCTGCTGGCGCTGACTAATGGAGCGTGCCACGGAGACACAGAGCCACAGAGCCACAGAGGTCGCTGTGCAGGCGGCATTTGCAGCCATTTACAGATATTTATGATTTGTGAACATAACGATATTGGGAACAAGAAAATATTAGTTTCACTTTGATGAAGATGAAGCTTGAGCGGTGAATAGGTGAAAATGGAATACTCTAGGCAGTAGCTAAAGTGGGGTAAATGAATATCCGATTCAAGTGTTATGACATATTTCTATGAGCTCTAAGGCGAACATATTGTTTTTATTTTTGCATATTATTGTAGATATATGGGCAGATAACAAGTTTTCTATATGTTTTTAGCAGTATATGAAATCAAATTTATAGAAAACTTTTTAGGTAACAAGAATCTATAGACATGTTTCTCATTTCTATGATAAGATTAATCAATTAGTTGAAGTACGATCTATGCCTGTCTAATTGCTGTACCTACTCCTTCTATGCTGTAGCTATCATAGCTTACTGAATTGACGTTAAAGGAAATATAAAGACAGAGCTATGTAGCTGAGTCTAATATGAAACGCACTCATGATTTGGCTACGATCCCGAATATGCCCCATTTTTAATGGCCCAAGCGGTTAGGGTATCAATAGTTGTAGGCGCTGTGAGAGACACGGTTGACGGTCAACGGAATTCAATTAATTTGCAGTCAGTTAATTTCCTCTCAATTAAGAGCAACACACCAAAATTTTTGATCAACTCTACAAGAGACCAAGAGCTCAGACATTGGAAAATAACCCGTTTTTAAAGATGCGTGCACAAGTTATATGATAGAGTCTATGGACTTCGCTTCAAAATGAAAAGAAAGTTGGAAAATTGTTGTGAACAAGTTAAGTATAGGATATAAATAATATAATGGTATAATAATCTCTATCCTATGCAAACTGGAATATCCCCAAAAACAAACTTTTAGAACTGAATCACTAAACGATTTATCTCATAGTGCCAGCCACTTTTCTGCTCCGAGCGAGCATTAGGCAGTCGTTGCTTGCTTGGCATTTCGTGCCGGAAACTCACCTTCTCCTGAGTGGACTCATCCACGCCGCTGTCATTGTCACCCTCTGCAAAGACCAAATAGAAACTCAGTTAATGAAATGCGAATCAAGTTCTTCAGTCTATCAATTTTTGTTTGGGAGGGGAAATGGCTTCATTAGGCGACACGCCCACATTGAATTGAGCTCTTACTGTGACCGCCCAGCGATGTTGGTGTGACATCGAACGGTGGCTCCGTCTCCTCCAGCAGCGGCGAGCCCATGGGATCTGGCTTCATGCTGTGGCTCTTGATGGGTGTCTGGGCCTGACCCATGATGACGTCATCGTCATCCTCGTTGTGTAAGCTGCTGGCCGAAGGTGGGCGTGCCTGCTGTTGGGGCTGCTGATGCTGCATCTGCTGCTGTGGCTGCATCTGTTGCGGCTGCTGCTGCATCTGCTGCGGCTGCTGCTGCGGCTGTTGCTGCTGCTGCTGCTGCTGCGGGGGCTGCTGCTGGTTGTAGAGCTGCGGTCGAAAGGGCGCCTGCAGCGGCTGCCCGGGCATGGGCCTGGCGAACGTGGGCGGCGGACGCGTCATATTCTGTGGCGGCCGCTGCATGGGCCCCTGTCCCGACCAAGGGAAGCCACCCGGTGGTCGGGGCCCCGCCTGTGTACCGGGCGGGCTCAGAGGTCCGCTCGGGTTGGGCAGCCGGGCGGGCGGCATGCCCGGCCGCATATTGAGCGGCGGCTGCTGCTGCGGCGGGCCCATCAGATTGTTCTTGCTGTCCGTCGGACGCAATGGCGGCGGCATCGGTCTGCCCGCCATGTTGGGCGGCAGCGGTGGACGTGGCCCCATGGGACGTGCGCCGGCAAAGGGTGGGCGTGGCTGCGGCGGGCCAGCTACGGAACGCATCTGCGCAGGTAAAGCAAAGGTGGAATTGGATCGTACAAACTCGCTGTGGATGTTGCTATTGTTGCCGTTGTTGGTGTTGCTGGTGGTGCTGTTGCTGGTGGTGCTGTTGCTGTTGCTGTTGCTGTTGGTGGTGCGCTCGTTGACTCTGGATCGGCTATAGTCCACTTGAGCGTAATTGGGATTGATCACACGCGGCCCCATGTAGCGCTCGGTGTCTGCATAGCCGGGACTCGGCTGCTCCACATAGGAGCTGACCAGCTGCTTGGCGGGAGCCACTTGCTCCGGCTGCTCGACTGCTGTGGTTGGCTTGTACATTTCGTGTAACTGGAGACAGCTCAGCTGGAGCGAACCTGACGCCTGCGGTGCTGGTGCAGAAATGTGCAAGTGTCGTGTAATCCAATACCCAACTGGCTGTTGCTGCCAGCAGGCAAGGAGTGTGAGCAGGAGCAGGAGCAGGAGCAGAAGCAGAAGCAGGAGTAGAAGCAATAGCAATAGCAGCACACATCATTTGCATACGTGTGTGCTAATGGCCATGTGGTGGGTGGGCGTCTGTCTGTCTATCTGTCTGCGCTTTCAATAGCCTGTATCGAGTGGAGCTCTCGATTTTGATGGCTGCCTTCCTTGCATTTGTTTACAGTTTTGGTTTATTGTTTTGGTATTTGGCGCTGCTTTGGGTTACCTCTGTGGCACATTTGTCATGAGCCAGCGCTGGCTGCCTGCAATGTGACCCAAATCGTTCGCCTGTCGCTTATTGATTCAACAACAAAAACTGAAGCCCCAAAAAAAAAAAAAAAAACAAAAGTTCGACAATTCTAAGACCGCGCTCCAGTCAATGCGCCATTGGCCAAATTGTTGTTTGATTTTGTTTTGGCTCAGGCTTGCCAAAAAGGGTTTCTTCTCGGTTTCGGTTGCCAACACAAATTTGTTGCGACATGTCTGTCCCCACGGCCTCTCAGTGGCGTGCCGCAGCCACAGCCACAGTTACACTCGCAGGCGGGTTGCCCAAGGTCAGCCCGATATTGTCTACGAATATTAATCATATCTATTGAACTATCGAAAGCGGTTCCCGTCTACTGAATCGCACCGAATTCAACTCGATTTCGACAAATCCCATTCATATCTCAGGCTTGCAAAATTAATGTAAAGTAGGTAAATGAAGACAAGATTTTTTGTTTTTATAAGTAGCGATTTGACTCAATTAATGGAATTTGATTAGGCAGATATTTTGTTATGTTTCCTCAGACCATATGTGATATATTTATAAAGTATAAGATTACATCAAATAAATGAGTAACTTAATATTAAATAACTTTATTTAATATCAATTTCCTATTTTTCATTTTGATATTAAATTTCGTAGTGATTTGCCGTGATCCTAAGATGTTTTTCCCAAATCCTTTTCTATTTTCTTTATAACAGCTAAAATTCGAGTATATAATATTCCGGAAAGAACAAGAATGAACCCCATCATTGGTTTCCATAAGAGGTGAGAATTTGCGTTTTAAATACGAAATTTCAGAAAATCTATATAAAACCGCAAATTAAAATTTTTATATTCGTATTCCGGCCAAAAGTTCCAGAGTAGGAATTACATATTTAAGAAGAATATATGATTTTCTTGCAAACATATAATTCTAATTCTATTCAGCCTCAAAAATGTTTAAAGACCAATTCGAAACCTTTATATAAATTGTACTTTACACATATTTTTTCTTCTCGTGCAGAAACCCTTCAAAGAGCTTCACAAATATATCTTACACATGTATGTTCAGAGAATTCTCAGCGAAATCGTTAACTGGAACCGCTTCTATTCACATATTGAATTATGTTAAACAGCAAAAGCAATTGCCAACTAAATTGTTGTCTTTGGGCATAAATGAAAATAAATGTAGCTTGCTTTTGGTTGAGTTTTGTTGCTGTCGTGATTTAACTACAATTTTATGCCAAGTGCAAAAAGCCAAGTATATCTACTATATATAGATAGATAGATTCGTAAGGACTTACCGCATCGGTTTCGCTCATTTTGATGTGTTTGCTTCGAATTTTTTTTTTTTTTTTTTTTTTTTTTTGTTTGTGAGTTGTAATTTAAGCTTGGGCTGGAGCCGAAAACTTTTGCATTTAATCGATAAAATAACAATTGAGCAACTACAGAGACTTTAAGAGAATACACTATATTATGTATATAGTATATGTCCATATATATATGTATATGTATATGTTTATCTAGATCCGATCTAGAGCTGAGCCTTGTGGCTGCTGGCGCGTCGTGGCCTTCGCACGTGCAAAGTGGCAACTGAGTGAGTGGCAACAACTGCGCCGAGGCGCCACACGGTTGCAAGCCAACTGCTCGCCCTAACCACTTAAAAAACAAAATTCGAAAAAACAAAAGTCAGCCGCAAATTAGTTTGCCCCCAAAAATGATTTGTTTTCTGCTGCAGAAATTCCATGTCAACTGCCACACAGTGAGAGAAAGAGAGTGAGAGAGAGGGAGAGAGAGAGCGCCAGTCATTCATAGACAGAAAGAGAGAGCATGAGTTGTGGCCCACTAAATTGATTATCAACAATTGTCGGCCGGGGCTGACGGTTCGTATACTCGATGTCCGCAATGACTGCGCATTTGCCTGGCATAAATGAGGCGAGGCTAAACTTTTGCGGCTTTCTAAAACCTTTTTCTTTTCAATTAGAATTCTCCCGCTTTTTCGCCAAGTGCATGAAGTGCAAATGCAAATGTCAATGTATATGTAAATGTATCTGTGTATGCAACTGCAACTGCAACTGCAAATGTTAACAAACTTTGCAGCAAACCCAATTGATTTTTGCTGTCAAAGTTTTTCGGTTTCTTTTTATGGTTCTCGCACAATCGGGCAATGCAGTTGCGCGATTTTATCACTCAGCCATGCACTGAGCGAAAGATGGGAGTTGCTTGCGTAAAATTTTAATTCCCTATGAGTTCACTTAAAATCGAATTGGCAAATAGAAATCATTTGCCCAAAAATTGTATTTAAAATTAGCTCATTAATCTATAAATTTGATATAACTTATCAAATTAAAAATTTGACGCCGCTAGCAACTTAGAATTTTCTTAAAATTGATGGAACATAAATCATAATAGAATCTAAAATATCTGTTGCTCTTCTACACTTAGTTTCCTTACTTTTGATGGAATGATGCCTTAGCTTGAAATTAATTAACTTTAATTGAATTTTCAGTTTTGATTTGCTTTATGCATGAATTTGAATTAAATTAAATTTCAATTGTTAATGCAATAAAAAATATTATAAAAAATATTTTTTCATTAAAATCTTAATTGCTTTAGATTTTGTATATTTTTATTTTATTATTTTAGTATTTTTTTTTATTTACTTATTTATTCTATTTATATTTATTCTGTATTATTTTATTTTATAAATATTTTTTTTTTTACTTATTTATTCTATTTATATTTATTCTGTATTATTTTATTTTATTAATATTTATTCTATTATTTTATTCCATTAATATTTATTTATCATTATTAACATTCGTCTTATAATTAATTAAATTTGAAAAAGAAAGCTCAATTTTAGTTTATAGTAAAATTGTTAGTTCATTTTGGAATTTTTTTTTTTTAAATTTGTAAATGAAATATAAGTGAATGCCTAGCTGAACTATTTTTGCTCTGCATTTAAACTAGATCTCTGGTCCTCTTTCTATTTGCCCACAATTTTTTCTCAGTGTAGCCCAATGGGCACTTTACAACACGAACTCAATTGTTATCATTTGTTGCAGTTGCCCATAAAGAACAACAACAGCAACAACAACAACAACAACATCAACAAACTGCAATTTTATCGATTTTCCAGCTTGGCCAAAGGGCATTAACTGAGCCGCGTTAAGGCTAATGCACTTTGCACTTTGCACCCTTGCACCTTTGCACGTTTTCACTTTGCAGTTTGTCTAAAAAGTTAAGACGACTGCAAATGCACTTACACACACTTCAGTTTGACATGTATGGTATAACTATGTATGTATCTCTCTTCTCTTTCTTCTTTGTTTTGTTCTTTTGTTTAATTTGACTCTTTTTGTGTTCAGTTTTTCAGTTTTGATTGTTTTTGGCTAAAACGTCAACGCCGCGCTGCGTTCTGTTTGGCGCGAGTGTTGAAACTCGACTGCTTTTATTTGCTTTGAAAAACTTTCGAATTACAATACTTAGAATTTGTTTTGGTTATGCCTAGGTGTGTGTGTGTGTGAGTGTGTGTGTGTGTGAAAGCCTGAAATGTCCTTGCGCAGTTCGAGGCTCTCGCTTGTTGGCCGCGTCTTGGCACACACTCGGCGTATACTCTATTCGGCTCGTCTATCCCATTGGCATAGAAATTTATTTGTGGGTCGCCCCAACCAAATGCAAATCCAACACGCCAACAATTGTAGCCCACAGTTAGCTGCCCCCCTTTAGTCGCTGCCCAGTTCGTAGTTTTTATGCAAATCTCATTTGAGGCTTGATTAATTTTATGGGCACAAGGAGCGCATTAGACGCGCCTCTGTGCATTGCCCGCGCCAGTTCCTCGATTAACGGTGCTGTTCAGGCTTAACATATACCGAAATACGTGCATGTGCGAGGTGCGTTCGAGAGTTTTTTTTCGAACTCAAAGAAGGAAAATGAAAAGAAAATGAATAGAAGAAAATGAGATCTGACAAACTGAAGAGAATAAATAGGTATGACAAATATTGCAGAATCTCTCAATAGAAAATGTGGATTAAACAACTAAAGTGAACAAATTGTAGAAGCTCGAGAATTTAGCTAATAATAGGAATGAGAGAGAAACTCTTTACATACATATATGTATATTTGTTGTATACTTAACATATAAAATTTGCAAGTTTGTTTCCACTTTAGTTATTTGATCTCTAATCCGTGGACTAAGTTTAGCAGCAACCCTCGCTGGCACATGAATCGCAGCTGGACTGCGCTACAGGCACCGCCTGCCACGCACTGGCATTGCCATTCGGATTCGAGCTCGATTGTGAGCAGACAATTTTAGTGGTCGTTGTCTATTATTCAGGTGTTGTTGTCATAGGTTCCTTGATTTGTTACTAATTGTTGTACATATTATATTTAGAAGCGAGCAACACGCAAGGCTCTTTCGTTCACGGTCTCCTGCTCATGCTGCACAGGGATCGGGGCCGGGCCGGGACGGGCGGGGCAGGGCAGGGCGAGGTTAGACGATGTTATTTGTGTTTGCTGCGGGGGTGTCTATTGCATGTTGCGTTAACTTTAATGTATGTGCCTAGTTAGGCTTTGTTATCGTTATGCTTAGTAGCCCATCCGATTGTCAAGGTTATTATGTCTGCACCTCGTTCACTGTTTCTCTTTTGCATTCGCTGTACGGGGCTTAAGGGGGCTGGACTTAGCAATTGCTGACTTAGCTAATGACCGGCTTAGTGGCTTACGAATTTCAATTTCTTGCGCAAGCTGATGCACTTCTAGAAATTTTGGGACCATACCAGCTTTTATCATTTAAATTCAGTTTTAGATTTATGTTTTATTGGTTTTATTGATATTAATAGCTGCATAAAATATGTGTACATACATTTTTAACAAAATGTGTTTAATAAATACATACCACCTTAATGAAGCCAATTCATATAAGTTAAATGTCAAGTTTTCAATTACCTGTAAAGAAAATAAATTTTGCATTTCAGTTTCATTGTTGTCAATTATTAAGTTAAAAGCGCCGCACAGCGGCATTGCTGCGTACTAAAACGAGCTTCTGCATTTGCTCTTTGCTGCTGGTTGGTGTCTAAATAAATGTGCTAAAAAACTACGCATGTTGTGTGGAAAGCTAAGCGCTAAGGGGAAATGCTCTATGCTGTAAATGTACGCACACATTCACACACATGCACACACCCAAGAGTATCAGCCGCACACAAATACCGGGGGTGGCTCTGCCGCTGCCGCCTCTACTGCTGCTGCTGCGGCTGCTTGTGCCTCTGCTGTTCTTCTGCTGCTGTTTGCTACTGTTAAAGCCGCCAGCAGAGTATTCGTCTCTCTTTCACACTTTCATTCTGTATTCGGCATTTGCTTTGTTTTTGTTTTCCTTTTGGTTTCTGTGTTTTCTTCTTTTTTGGGGTTGCGCTTCTGTCGGTATCTATCGGCATTTTTGTTGGCTTCCCTTGGCGGACATTAGTATATTTGTATCTCTATATAATACACACTGATGTACCCTATATATGGATGTATGTATATACTAAATACATATGTATGTACATATGTGGTATCTACATTAATTTTCCTTTCACTAAGTTCATTGATTATTTTAGCTGTTTTATGACAAAGTTCATTTCATATTTTTAAGCAGATGCCGCCAAGTGCCACTTGAGGAATCTCCCAAGATGCGTCCTCAATGACAGTTCTCTATACACGCGTGTGTATGTGTGCAAAAGCTTTGTGCCACTGCGCATGTATGCGTTAACAGCCCCTTAAAGGCTGCGGCGCAATAGATGAATCATATATGTCGTATCTGCCCAACAGGCAGTCCTGCCTAAAGCAAATCGCTTAAATATAAAATCTGGTACAGCACTAGTTCAAGGAACAAAGAACTTGGAAAAGACTTGAAACATCTCATGAAACAGATGTATAAATTATAGTAAATTTTGTAAGATTTTTTGTTTGAAAATTATATTTTTGTGTGTTTTATTTCCACTAGACATTTTTAGCAATTAGTTCTATATTATCTTTTGATATAGAATTTTTATGATTTATATATATTTTAATTGTTTTTACTTAATTTGCTTTTATACTTTATTTATTTCTTTTTCAGTTTTGGTGTTTGTCTATTTTTTTTTTACCTATTTGATTTACTTACTTTAGGAACACAATTGCCATTGATATAGGTAATACGATAAGATATCTAGGGACTTAACTGACTTTCTAACGTAATGTATTTAAATGAACAAAAACCTATATTTAATTACTCAGCCCATATCTAGCTGTCTCTATCTATAACGAGGGCAGTTCAAACATTTAACGGTAGACCTTAAATTTTTATTTGAAATATGTATGATTATTTCTGAAAAGTTTTCCAAAAAATAAGAATGCTTAGTAAATCAACTTTCACTTTTAGTTCTCTTATCTATTTTCATAAAGTTCTTTCACGTTTCAAGCAGCCCGCGCCAAGGTGTCAAGGGTATTTCAAGTGCATCAACTTTAACTGTATTCAACTGTATATTCAGTTAGCTGTTAATTTATCAGCTGACGATATTTATAGCTTCTCCGACAGTTGGACCTAAAAACATTTGTAGTTTTGACGCACTTCGATTATTGATTGCCACAAAATGTGGCAACTGCGTGGCACGCACGCAGTGCTGCCCCAAAAGGCGGCCAATCACAAATATGGCCAGGCCATAGCGAGAACAACAAATTATGCGACAACAGCGATGCCAAATGCGGCTACATTGGGTAACCAGACGAGCCGCCTAGAGGCGGCTCGAGACGACTCCAGACGTGGCAGCTAAGCCAAGCTGGGCAACGATCTCTCTCCCAGCGGCAGTGGCGAAAGTGTTGCCCGCTGTTGGCCGTAATGTACCACATGAAATCTGTGAGCGCTCTGACCGAGTTTAATGAACTGGCCATGGGCCTGATGGCCTGGTGTGGGCGGGGCTGGCTGGGGCTGTGCATACTCTTAAGGGTTGAGTTGGTTCGTCTGCTTAGGGGTGGCTGCTATTGCAATTTGCGTGCCAAGCGACACTTTGTTAGAGAGCAGAAAACAATTAAGGCAACACCCAGAAGGAGACTCACACACACACACACACACACATACACAGCCCTTTGATGTCTTTATTAATCTGTGGCCAAAATGTTATTGATCAAACTTTTAAATGCCAAAAATGTAAAAATACTTTAAAATACTTTAAATTAATTAATAAAGTGTGCAAAGTATGCGGCATTTCCAATTAGCATTCACCTGGCACACACTCACACACACACACACACACACACATGAGAACTTAATAAATGTTGTTTTGTGCGCGCTTTTCATATTAATTTGTTGCTTCACATCGAGTGCAATTGGACAAGCCCTAGCCCCTCGCAAATGGATTTGTGGGGCGCCACTTTGCATGTAAATTATGTTAGCATTAAGGGTCATTCCACAGACACACATACACACACATACACACATATATACTCATATATATATAGACATATATACACACTTTTCGATTTGGCACAGATTTCATGCTTTTCTATTCTAGTTCTGCTCGTCACGTTGTAAAGATCTACAATTGATGTGTTTGTATCGCAATGACTGACTTCTAAATACTCTGTATTTTGGGTATTATGAATAAACACTGCAATGGCTGACTGTCGATTACCCTAGAAATGTCAAATATTAAGTAGCCGTTATATTGACTGAATATCCGGTATTCGGCAAATTTCCTATTGTAAATTGGCATTGCAATGACTGACAATCGGATACCCTAGCAAGTTATATATAGATTTCTCAAAAGTTTCCCCTATAGAAATTCAAATCAATACAAATTCGGATTTTTTTTTTAGGAATTTTCTAAACGAATCAGTGAAAATTATTTTGAAGTTTGTATTCCTTATACACTCCATAACAATAATTCATTTACTACATCAGTTCCAGTTGAAATTTTGATTAGGCCATTATAATTGGATTGGACCTATGAAGAATTTAATAGAAAGAATATTGCAATATTTACAATAGTCGTAAATCGTAAAGTGAATACACAAAATGCACTTAATCATCATACTTGTCGTATTTGGCACATTATATGGAACGATTAAAGCTGAGGTAATATCAAGGATGTATTATACCAATAACACTTATCGATAACATGACTATTGCAGAACGTAAAGGAACTGCAGGCGAAATTGGACACGCTGGACAAAGAGAATGCAGAACTGAAGGCAGAGCAGGAGAAGCTCCAACATCAAGTAGACGAATATGACAAAAAGCAGAAAGAAATCGCAGATCTAGAAAAAGAGCTGGACGTTTGTCAGCCTAGTAGCAGAGCAGATGCAGCGAGTGCACAGAATGGCAATGCCACGATGAACAGCGTTGTTCTGCCCAAGTTCTTCAATAAAAACCGTAAAAAGTTTCGAACGGCAGAGGGTCGCAGACATCTGGTTAATTGCCTCATCAACCTATCCACTCCGTCAAGATATAGCTGTGTGCCGTACATGCACTTTACGGGCGCCCAGGCTATAACGATGCCCGGCGAAGATCCAATTTACGTTAGGTGCGATGGCCAAACAGCTGGTTCCGGCTGGCTGATCATTCAGCGCCGTGTTTATGGGACCGAAGACTTCTATAGGCCTTGGGAAGAGTATCGACGTGGTTTCGGAAAGATGCTTGAAGACTCCTTTCTGGGATTGGAAAATATCTATAAACTAACCAACTATCAGAGATTCGAGCTGTTTGTGAAAACCGTGAGCTTTGCAGGTAAAGTTAACTGGGCCCGTTACAGCGATTTTCTCATCGGCAGCGAGGATGAGTCCTATGTGCTGAAGAGCGTTGGCGAGTTTTCGGGCACTGAAGATGTTCTATCGAGAAATGTGAACAGTAAGTTCTCCACCTACGACAGAGAGAGCAGCCCCCGCAATCTATCGCAAAAGTATCACGGCGGCTATTGGTATATCGAAAATGGTTTGCAAAGCAGGTGAGTTCCTCAATATTGATTACCTATCATTACTGATTAACTAATATATATGAATATTAATTGCCTTTCTGTTTGTCAATTAGCAATCCCAATGGTAAATACTTAAAGCATCCGTACCATTACTCGTATGGCATGCATTGGGCAACAACAGAGAGCGAGAAATCCGTCAAAATGATGATTCGTCCAGTACTGGGATGAGACTCTCATTGATTTGGCAAAGTCGTAAAAGAAACTCTTACAAAAATAATAAAATATTCAAATAATCGACCGAGAATACTTTATTGTGAATCAAATGAACTCAAGATGATTCATTGAGGCCTTAAAATATTGCAAACCAAAACTATAGACTTTTCTCGATATTTCACAGAATTAACCAAGCATTTGGCTACTCTAAAGAAACATTTCTAATGCATTAATGCCTGACTTTTGAATACCCTATATAGAAAACATTTCACTGACAACTGTCAGTATGTTGGATGGAACTTGAGATGAGAATATGTAAGGTCGACTAGAAGCTAGTTGCGAATGGTGGTCAAAATTTGTATGGAAAATATTCAACTGAAACGCAACGAGATCCTTAAACATTTTAATATATTCTGTATGTGTGGGATTTTTAAGCTTAAAGATTTAGCATAGGTTTCTGGAAACCCTGAGTTCGAGCATCATTATTTTAAAGTTTTTTAATTTTTAGTATTTTGTACACGCTTTAAGGCCTCAGACCGGACGCTATACTATTTTTGTTTGTTTTAAAATCAGTCCATAATTGGAACGAATGACGTTAAAAATGTTGTAGCAAATAGATTTACGCTTCATAAAAAATCCGTCGCAGCTACAGTCGAGCCTAAGCATATTAGTATCAAGCGCCGCAACATTTAGTTACTTAAAACACTTTAGGCGGCAATGCAATATGAATAAAATCATATTCTGGGTGCTATTCGTATCGTTTCTGGGATTTATCAGAGCTGCTGGCGAAGCGGTAATAGCGACAATATCTCCTAAGACATAATCTGATAAATAATTTACGTGTAATACAAGCTATTATATCTGATACAAATCTGTATTCGTTGCAGCCCACAGAGAAGGATGTGCAGGCGCTTTTGGATAAGGCGACAAAGCTTAATCATGAGCTCAAGGCAAAGAATACTAAGCTCAAAGACAAAGTAAAGTCGATTCAAAAAATGGACGAGGGGCTCAAAACGTTAAAGAAAAATATCGAAAATTGCAAACCAAATGGCTTGGATAGAAGTGCAAATGTTCCAAAGGCCTACCGCTCCCCACTGTATAAAGCCTTGTTGAAACGAAATCCGAATTTGAAATTCGAAACAGTTCAAAAAGAGCTGGTAACCTGTCTAAAAAAATAAACAGATAATCATAGAGGTGATCTGTCATCTAACATCTATTTGGCATTATTACTGGGTGGACTCTGGGAGTCTGCTGCTGGTATTCTTTATCCCAATACATGATATGCAGTAGGATCCGTCGTTATGCCCAGCAGATGCTAAAACTATATAAGTTTGTCGGAGTTTTTATATATATATACACAATTCCAGTTTGTCCATCTCGAAATTTGTTGGAGCTGAAAAGTTGCTGCATGAGTCTGAGCACAAAATAAAATTAAGAGTAGGATATTAATATCCCCAACAGACAGATCGAGCTATACTCGTAACTGTGAAAATGTTGAAGCATATATATAGTTGTTATAGGACTTGCTCATGGACAGAAAAAATACAGATAGAAAGAGCCAAACAGATACATATACAGCTACAGAAAGAAGGAGAGAGATTGAGTGAATGCGTGAATGAGTATAGTGAATAAATCATAAGCGATCTCTGCAGTCTAGGATATTTTCTAGTCGATCAGCAAAAGATTTACTCCTTCAATTTTACAGTTGTCACCTCTTCAGTTTCAACTGAAAATATATCTCTAATAGCGAAACTCTAAAAGCTTATGTACTTTTAGTTTTTGGTAGATTGACTTTTCCATGAGTTTCAAATCGAAAGGTATTTTCAATTATTTTACGAGCAGAAGCGTGCATCAAGAATAAATCAATTAATCGTGAAGCAAATTAAACATAATCTCCATATATGGGCTGCACGCATGTCTACCTAAAATGTACACCATAGATTTTGATAGACTTTCGTGCTTCATTTGCTTTCAGTCGACAGGGCGTGGCAGCAGCAGAAAGAGCAGCAGTAACAACAAGAAAACTCATATATGGCGCTACATTTCTAGAAATTAGATAGATTTTCGTGTTTTAATAGCGGATGCCACAGCAATTAGCAGAGACTTCTGAAAAACTGAGGGAATTTCAGCACTTAGGCGGCATACTCTGTTAAGTAAGAGTATATTGGAGCTACAGAGGATGCAATTCTCGTTATATGGCTATGGATGTGGACATCACAATTTCTAATCGGATAGCCACCTTTGCTCTAGGAATGTAAGTCTAGAGCGAAGGAAAGTGCAAGAGGCACCAATTCTCGCACAGCTGGCAAGCAAAATTGTGTTAATTGAAGACAAATACTAGGTAAGAAGTGTGGCTGACAGAATTGCAGTCAAAGTTATCTATTTATAAACCAGAAGAGCATAATCATGCTCTCTCTCTCTCTCTCACCCTCTCTCTCTCTCTCTCTCTCTCTCTCTCTCTCTCTCTCTGTCTTTTCTCTGCGTCTTTGCTCACTCTTACGATTTACAAAGTAAGAAGCACATAGAGAGGACTCTGTCCACACTTATCTACAGCGTGTGCAAATATAGATTGATGCAAAGAGTTCAATATTAAATAAACATTAACTCAGGTAAAACAAAAATTGAGCATATAAATGAATGTAGACAAAATGCAAAGACAAGCATCCTTTGTCGAATAGTGTCTGAAATTGCAGAAAATCTCGTTTGCCTCAAGCTTGAAGCTGTTTTACATACCTCTATTTCTATCATACTTTTATAACTATCGCGCTTAGACTATCTTAATAATATTCCTGTTCGTTAAGAAACCTTTCGATCCAGGGATCTTTTCTTTTCTAAATAGATATAGCATTAGAAAGGAAATCAAAGATGTTAATTATCATGGCTTATATACCGTTAAGTTAATATTCATTTGACAGCTACATCTCTATGGCAACTAATCTTGATCAAAAATATATACCTTTCTATATATATATATATACATATATATGTTGGCATATCGCACGATTTTATAATAATATCTGATGTAAGGGTATATGTAATCATAGTATATTTGAATTATAGATTGTTATATACATAGTTCAAACCGAAGTAGGTGACGCTGACGTCGACGCGACGATGACTTCATGTGAATGACACAGCTGTGTAAATGAGAGAATGTGAGAGTGCGGTAATGCGAGAATGAGAGATGGAGAGCACGAGATAACTGATAGCAATCAGCAACAATATTTATTTATATTTTTAGTCGGTTTTTGTTTTCTACTTGTTGTTGTTGCTATTAGTTTATGTTATTTAGAACTAAGATAAAAGAGCACAAAACAATAACAATTGTTGTTGTTGTTGTTGTTGTGGCTATGATTATTTAACCGAGCCGGTTTGCACTTGCGTTGAGCATTTGATTTAATCAGCGTCAGAGGTAACATAGTGAATGGGACAACACAACGACCACAATGTAGCACAGTGTAAAAGTGCGAGTGAATGAGAGCGAGAAGTAGATAGAAGAAAGAGAGAGAGAGAGAGAGAGTGAGAGAGAAGAAGAGAACGAGAACTAATGAAGCTAACAGAAGCCAAAGACTTATATACCCACTTCAACAATATGAAAAGAGGAACACCAATTGCAAACCCATCAAGAATATGGTTTGAATTTTACTCTTAAATGTCAATTTTTACATAATATATATACTATATAATAATGTGATCTGATAAGCAAACCTACAAAAACATGAATCAAAACAAATGCAGTTTTATTTATTTTCATTTTAAGTTTCGTTTTCGGTTGAACGTTTTAATAATATTCCTAGACAGATTTTTATTTAGTCAGCGTTTGGGCCCAACGCATGCGTTCAGATGAATTACAATGACATAAAGATACCATCAGCGAAACTAGCTTAATTGAAACGAGGTCATCTGCAGAGTACAGACCGCAAACAGCGAGAGCAGCAGCATCAGCAGCGGATGAAGAGTAGCAAGAGACGAGCAGTTCGACGGAGCAACGTTCAGGGGCAGAGCTAGAGGTAGAGGCTAAGACAGAGGCAAGGGCAGAGGCTTAGTCTAAGATCTTTCCCTTCAGGCCGGAGCTGGGACTGGCACGGGTAGATTCAGTGGACGAAGCGGGAGCTAGTCGGAAGGGCAGAGCTAAATGCTGAATCAACAGTAGATAGGATCAGCTATACAAGTAGGGCCGGGATCAGGGGCCGGGACAGATATTCGTGGTGCCGATAACTAAACTGGGGGAGTGGCAAACGCAGGGACAAGAAAAGGGGCATAGACATGATTAGAGACGGTAGGTGGAGCAGAAGCGAACGGAGTAGCGGGCAATGCTTAGACAACTTCTGTTACCGTTAACAACGGATGTTAGCTGCACAATGCATGCGAGGCACAATTAAAACGCAGCTGACAGGTCGTTGCGCCCATGCCACACTCGCCAGACAATGGCTGCCACATCCTGTGGCACATCCCGCCCGGCTGATGCCCGATGATAGCGGGCTTAACTGCTGAGTGCCCGCTCTTCAGACACGAACATTAACATTAAGCCCAAACAACTCTTTTTCAAAGCCGCTCGACAACTGTGCAAACAGCTACAATGGAAATGTTGTCCGAGTATCGCAAGAAGTGGAATGCACTATATAATGTCTTACTTAATGTGTATAAATGTATATATATACTCGTAACTAAACTGCAATTGTCATATGAGTAAATTCAGATTTCCATTGGTGAAAGATCGATATATGTATATTTGGGTGTATATCGGCTTAGGTCAATTTAAGTTGAGCTCAGCTAGTCTTATAGAAAATTCAGTTCTCAATGAATTTTTCATAACAACTACATATCATTATATGTACATTTACATACATTTATATATATATCGATATCAGTAAACTAAACTTTAAATTCCAATGGATCTTTGCCTTTTTTTTCTCTCTTTTATATTTAATACTCCATCGTGCTCGGTTCAGCACATATTCGAAACCCAAATTAGCGTACCCTTCGTTAGGGTATACAAATCTATTTGCATAACAGCTCAAAGCAGCCAGAAAATATGACGTGAGCTGGTGTTGGTGGTGCGCTGGTGGTGCTGTTGATGGCATTCGTGGTGCATGTTTGGCCAACATAACCATCAGTGTGCCGGGGTGTGCCAAACACTTTGACTAATTGAGCGATAGATACATAGATACATATCGACGATTCTCAGCTACTGCTCTGCTACTTAATTGATTTGCGGCGTGTTAACATCGCGTATGAGTAATGTGTGTCAGCTCACCTTTTTGCTCTTGACCAGCGCGTGCCGCGGAAGCCGGCTCCGGCTTCTGTTGCTGCTGCTGTAGTTGCTGCTGTTGTTGCTGTTGCTGTTGCTGCTGTGGCGCTTCCTGTTGCAGCAACACGGGCTGCACTGGGCGCGTTTCGGGCATTGTGGACACCGCAGCTTCCAGCACAGAGCTTTTCTCCATGACATCCGCCATATTGAAAATGCCTGTATGTTTATATATGTATGTGTTTACTTATATATTTATATATGTGTGTGTGTATGTGTGTGTTGCACTTAGTACAGGACTCTTTTTTTTCTGGCCCGCTGTATGTACTCTTTTCTGTGTTAAATTTAATATTTTCTGCACCACTTTTCTTGCTTCACCTTTTCACACTTTGATTTCGCTTGGCTTTTGGAATGCTTTAGTTGCGTTCTTTTATTTTTTAAATAGTAATGTCGCAACAACAATTATTAGAATAACAATATTTAACAATAATAATGCTGATATAATTTTGTTTCTTTTCACTTTTTGCACTTTGCTCTGGTTTTTCTGCTCAACTTTCGTGTATTTGTTTTAGTTTTCTTAAATTTTGCCAATGCAATTCTGCTGAGAGCGTTTGGCACTGCGCTTCGTATCTTTTGGGTTTGTTATCTCGTTTTCAACTGATTTTCAGTTCGGTTGAAATTCCTAATTAACGTCTGCTCGGGCAGAGGCGCAAGCTATGCGAAAGCTTTAAATTTAGTACACGCGCAGGGGCAAAGCTGAGAAAGCTTTTCCTAACAATAGGACAAGCGCCATCTGTCGGCCTTCTGCTTAAGTGTGTTTCACCTTTTTCACACGAACTTTTATTTAAAAAATTTTTAAAGGTTTTTAATTCGTATTTAATTTCTTTATTTTTATTGTTTTATCAATAGAAAATATTAAAATGTTTATTTCAATAAAATTTTAATATATGGCTGAAATAGAGGGTTCGCAAAATATATTGCTTGAGACGAAGTGTACTCGCGTTAGATATATTAAACAAATTTTTAATGCCTTATTTACAGCATACATTAAAACATTATTTTTATAGTTATTTAAGACAGAAATGAGGCTTCAAGTTTGAAAAAGGCAAATTAAAAAAGCTTTTTTTATTTTTAAATTAAATTGATTAAAAAGGCGAAAAATAAAGCACAAGACTGCAAAATTTTTAACTATTAACTATGATCGGAACTAAACCTCCTTAAAGTCAGTTTATAGAGGAGCCGCACAGAGTAGCTTCAAATATTTCAAGTAAAGAGCATAATTTTTAATTTCATATGCTCAGAGTATGTTTTAGTACTTCAATCAATATGAAAAGCTGTATAAACTAGCCTCGTATGAATGGCCAAAAAACAGATAAATGTTGTATGAATTTAAGCACCAATTCACATTTGGTATCTGTCTACTTCTTCCATTTACCATCGTTGTTTAAGCTGAAGAGAGTATTGCTCTATATTGTATATAGGTCTCCACGACCTATTCCGAATTGGTTAGAGTATAGATGGCTAAATATCTACAAATGCACTGATTTGGCTAACTTGCTTATATGCATCTGTTTTAAAGCTAAAAAACCGAAAAAAAATACATAAATTATCAAACAACAAAATAAAATAACCAACGAAATTTTTTTTTCATTTTTTTGTTTTCGTTTTGATACGTTTGTTTTATAATTTAAATTTTTTTATTTTTTAAAAAATAATATTATCTTGAAGTTCAATTTTTGCAGTTGTAGTAGCAGAAGTAAAATTTAATTAAAATAATATACGAGAGAGAGATAGAGAGAGTTAGCGATGAATATAACATCTATGGAGAATGGCTGTTTGCTATAAATTTATTGTTGTTGTTGTTGAATTGTTGTTGTTGTTATATTTATAGCTGATCTGGTCTGTCACACATTCTGGCGAGGAATGCTAAAAGATGAGAAAGAGTACTTTTATTAGAAGTGTAATATAATTATAGAGAGAGAGAGAGAGAGAGATAGAGAGAGCGACAGAGAGAGACAATCGATCACAAAGAACAAGAGAACTTACTGTTTAGTCGAAGACGACGGGATCGCTCATCAAGCGCTGGATGAACTCTGCAGGAGCGGTTCATCGATGTCAACATACAGGTGGTGGTGCAGTGCAGTGGTGCAGTGGTGCAGTGTGTCACACAAAAGACGCGCACATTGACAGAGTGGACGGGAGAGTGTGTTCAGAGTGCATTTCGTTTGAGTGTTTGAGTGATAGAACAACAAGTTGGCGTGTGTGTGCGAGTGTGCGAGTGTGGGTGTGTGGGCGTGTGTGTACATGTAAAAGATACAAATAACATTATGTAGCACTGACACATAGACAAATGGAACAGATAACAAGCTAGACAAGTTCTACTTACGAGAGTATGGGATCATGCCCTCATCATCCTCGGGATCCATGCAGTCAGCGAACAGAGTCTCAACCTGCTCATCATCCAGGGACTCACCTGATAGAAAGAAGTAACAAGTTAGCGTCAATTATAGCTAGGGGCCACAATAGATTCCATTTACCAAGAGCCAGCAGGGCGTGCTGCAACTCAGCGAGCAGCATGGTGCCATTCTCCTCCTTGTCGTACAGCTTCAAGCACTCAATGAAATCCTCATAGCAGCCCTGCTCCTTCTCCTTCTTCACTTGCGAGTATATGGGCAGGAATTCCTCCAATTTGATCTTCTTCTCGTTGCGCTTCTTGGTGCCGCCCATTTTCTCGATCAAAGCGAGCGTGGGGTTCAAGTTCAGAGCGCGCAGAGCATCGCCTAGATCGACGGCATCGATGCCCTCACCGGGGGAGCCCATAACTTCGAAAACGAATTCGACATCTGTCCGAAAGGAAGTTTGGATAAAAGCATGATTAATGATTACTGTACGAAACTATATATCGATAACAAATTTATTGATTTGTTTTGAATTCAATTGAAAACATTTTATTTATTTATGAAATCATTTGAAATCATTTGATTGAGGTCAAATTCAATAACCCTGAAACTAAGGCTACGCACATTTTTGGTCATCTTTCACATTACACAGAGTGTGTATGTGTGTGTGTGTGCGTGTGTGTGCATGTGGGCGCCTTGCCAAAACACATACTTCATATACATAGACGTATACGTAATTCGACACTCGAATATCTCAGCATATGCTATACACTCACGCACACATGTACACATACATGAATTTGTATATGTATGTATCTGCTCTTTGGCAGTGCGTTTCAACAGAAATAAATTTGTTGAAATAACTTGGCCAAAATTAGATCGTGCGCTCTTCTCATACATCTTTAAATATAAATATATATATATTTATATATATACACACACAAATATATACATATATGTATATATATTTACACAAAATTTTCCATTGTTGTTGCTTAGAATTTCTTGAGATTTTCTGGGCTTATAACATTCACAGTCTTTTCAAAGAACTTTTACTTCCAGTTGATATCTATAGACATATAGCTATCCATATGTGTATATCCATATATGCATATATATTTTTTTCGCAATGATTACGAAACATATTTTTGCCAAATATCCATCGCAGATCCATGTGCTTTTGCTTTCTATATGTATATGTATTCGTACATGTATATGTATGTATATATGAAGTTAGTCCTGTATAACACACGCACACATTATGTAATCACTTTCTGCAGATAAAATCACATTTGAAAATCTTTATATAGATCTATTGATGATGTCTATATCATTTTATCTAGTTTTATTTCTAGCTTCGAATTTCATATTTTTAATATACTTGATGTTTTTTTGTGATATCTTCTTTGAGGTTAGAATTGTAATCCTTTGTTGTCTGGTTTTTTCTTCAACTTACTTTCAACTTCACGCTTTGGAACATCAGCCTGTGTGTTTGAAGAGTAGAAAAATAATTTTAGTTTTTATTTTATTTCAATATATATTTTTTCACACAGGGTTTTCTGTATATATATATTTTTTTTTTCTTCCATTTTTATGTAAAATTTTCGATTATTTTTCAATTGGCTGATTTCACTCACCATTTTGTCTATTGAATGCGAAAAGCAACTGTATCGCGGATGAGCTCGGTCTCGACTGAACGCTATTCGTCAGTGGCCGCACGGCAAGATAATGTGCTAAGGTGATGCTGACCAGCTCACACACACACACACACACACACACACACACACACACACACACACACACACACACATTTAGATCTAGAAAGAATTTACTTTCATCTGGGCAACATTTTCCAATAGACTCTCTCTCCCTCTCTATCTGTGAGCCAATTCTCTCTCTCGCCCTCTCGGCGTGTATGCTCTCTGCTACTTATTTCTATTTTTAAGATATATATATATCTATAGATGTGAGACTTTTCCGATATATGTGCCTGCAAAATAATAATCAGTTGTGGCATCGTGTTGAATATCATTTGATGTTAAAGATAATATCTCAGGCGCTTATTGTGTTTTGCCAGAGATAATATATGTATGTAGCATATATATATATATTATATATATTTATATAGTTTTTTAGATATTTAGTATCTGACGACCCTGATCGTCCGTTTGGCAAGCGAAAATCGCATTTTATTGAATCTTCTCTCTATCATTGAAAATGTTCTTTTGGCTCTTTTGTAGTTTCTATATATACATACATGTTATATGCCTAAAAAACACCTGAATAGCTTTGAAAATATGTAATTTGTTTGAAATCTTTTTCGCCTGTCATCCATCTCGCTCGCACAATATCTCTAGCTCTCATCTACATAGAAGGCGTATTACTGGGAGTCCCATCCAATTGTGTTTCTCTCTCTCTCTCTCTCTCTCGCACAACAAAATTTTGTTTTTTGTTTTTTTTTTTTGGTTCATTTTGAATGCGGTGCTATTTATAAAAACTATGACACAGATACACCAAATTGTATTCAGAGCATTCATCTACAACGCATATCCGAACTATATTCCTATATACACACACACGAGTGTTTGTTTATACACATATGTATGCATAAACATATACATACATATATAGCTTTAAGGAAGTTTGTATTTAATAGACTTGCTGGCTGATTGAGCAATCAACCCAGGAATTTGGCATCTAATTGGCAGCGTTGTTCTTGGTGGTTGCAGCGCTGACCTCGTTTTGGGCTCAGCTGTTCAAGCCAAGGCTTTTGCCGCGCAGCCTCAGAGTGGGCCACAACCTGTTGCTGCATGTGGCACAGAGGCCGGGTTTTTATCATATGTACGTGTTGCTCTACGGCAGCTTGTGCGGACGAAGGGGATCATCATAAATGAGGCTCTCAGCCGTGTCAACATCTGTTCAGTGCTCGGATGCCCGGATGCTCGGCTTATGAATATGGACCAATTGTGCGCAGTGGCAATTGCGCAGCTCATTGATAAAAATATGTTGCAGATTGTTGCAGACGACAACGAATACACGAATTGAACGAGTTTTTAATAAAACGTAATCTCAAGGAAAGCTCTACAGTCAGTGGCCAACATGAAGATCCCTCGCATAAACTAGCATATGATACTCAATGTGCATATACATATATTTGATAATAAATATATATTACTTGATAGTATAGTATATATATTATTTGATAGATAGTAAAAACGAGTAATACTCTATACTAGACAAACGTATATTGGCCTAATTCCGTTCATCTGGAACTCTAATATGAACATATGCTAATATAATATATACTCAGATGTTGGTTAAGATTATTGTTAGATCGAACTGAGATTAACTCGTTTCCTCTACATTGCATAGCTTGCAGGATCTTCCAGGATTACCCTGCTGAACGGAATTAATAGAAACACTTTGACTTCCGATTGCACTTTTTATTCCGATTTATGTTTCCATCCTATACGATTAAAAAACCTATTTCAATATTTAAAGACGCAATCGAATCATCATTCTTGTTGCCTTACTAGAGGCCTTTGAGATCCAGTACATGCCGTCATTAGAATCTACTTCAGTCTTGAAATATCTGCCATTAATGTTACTGGAAATACAGAAATTAATCAAAATATGACAATGTTGAAAGGCTATTAATGATTTACCTTCCAAACGCATCCTCATGGAAATACCAATAGCCGCCATGATGCATTGCAGATAAATTTTTAGGACTATTTTCTTTGTCGAAAGTCGAAAAATCATTGCCCACATGTTGAGACAGCCTATCATGGGCACCTCTGTAGCAGCCCACGATTTTAAGCCTGTAGCTTTCAGCCTCAGAACCTATCACGAAGTTATCGTATAGAGCCCAGGAAATTTCATTTCCAAAGCCCTGCACATAGACAAACAGCTCGTGTCGATGGTCATTGGTCCGGCGATGGATATATTCCAGTCCTCTGAAGAGTTCTCCATCCGGAATCCCAAATCCATTTCGATAATCTGCCCAACTACTATAAAAATTTTCGTTGCCTATGTATCGATTTTGAAAGATAATCCACCCGGGTTCTGCTGCCTAAGAGTCGCATAAAACGTCAAACGGACTTACAACGAACAGAGTAAGTGTTTTTACATAATCAAAAACGTTCATTGGAGCTGGACACCATGGTGTATTATTTAGTATTGACTGCAGATTAAGCACTGTTGGTGATATTTTTCTTGAAGGCCATTGGAAACCAGCGACTGTAAGTTCTCTACTCGGGCCTGAAGGTCCGACAGTTCTCTCTGAAGCATCCATTGAATATCACATTGATCATAATCTGTGATCTCTTGACAAAGTCGGCCCTGCAGATTCCCGATCGATTCGTAAAGCGCCTGAATTTCCGGGTCCCCATTCGCTTGGTTATTCCAGACCAATGGCAATTCCTTATCTTGTTTCTCCAGGATTACCTTGATTTCTTGCAGCAATTGACAGCAATTTAGCATATCCGAGAGACTCTAGATCGCAAATGGAATATAATACATCTCATATTTGATGTAACTCAGATCTGCTCACACTCTACCTACCTTGATGGATGTGAACGATGAAGCCAAAAGGGCAAAAAATATCAGAGGCCGCATTTTACAATGAGAAACAGTCGTTTTTAAAGTTGAAAATGAACTGGAATTGAATAATTTGCTATGCATTAAGTAAACTCTAAGCGAATTAGATTAGGATGTCAACTGGAACCTATTGATTGGTACACGTCTGGAGGAACAGATGTGCACGCTCGCTGTAGATATACATATATTATTATAACAATTAAACTTGTCATAGTAGATTCCAAGTTTCATAAATTTTTTAAAGAAAATAATATTATTTTTACACAAATAATACAATATAAAAATTGCTATGTTTACAGCCTGTGATAAACTGTATACGATGGAAAGTTTCAGTAACCCAATAACCCAATATGTTTTTGCATTTATGCATCTAAGAAAACAATAATTATAAGTAAAAACAACAAAAAAGAATGCTTTTAGCATATAAACATTTGGCCTTATCAAACAAACTCGATCTGCGCGTGATATAAATAGACCTAAGAAACAACCTCGAATCTCTAGCTCCTATATCTTTAGAGATCAACGCGTTCAACGCTATCAGTTTAAGACACAATTCATATACTTTATGGGCTCTGACACGCCTCCTTTTGCTTTCCCATCTTCAATGGGTCAAGTGTATAAGAAATTTAATTTAACATTTTATCAACTATCAACTACAGCTGAGAGAATTAAAAAGCATTTGTTAAAAGAAAAATCTTGAGACTCAATAACAATGTATACTATTATGGGCCAAAGAAACATTAAAAATTGATTACTTAAGTTCACACTAGTTAGCCCTGTATATATGTTTATACATATATATTTATAAACAACATACATATATGTATTGTTCGTAACAATTAATAAGACGAAGGCTGATATCAATCCATTTAATGGCTACCTTTAGTTTTTTATGGCAAACACTTATGGCTCGCGTTTTGTTGTTCAAGAAGACTTCACCCCTACAATAACAATAGCCTTAATGATAAGCAGACAGGGACAAACAGAAAAGCGCTGCTGACAGCCGCACATGCTGCGTATACGCAATTTTCAACCCTCACACGAGGAGACGGCGACTGGTTGTTATCAACGATAAGTGCGGCAAATGAAACAGGGTGAGGCAGACAAGCAGAGACAAAGCTGAAAGCACCCTGTACAGCTCTTTGTGTGTTGGATAGCTAGCATTGATGAGTAGGAGAAGTGTATAGAGTGTTGGCAGAGAAAGGCAGAGGCCAAGGCTATAGAGCTTAGAGACATAAGCCTAAGCTGAAACTGAAACTGAGTCTACAGGGCAAGCACAGCGCATACATGCTTGAAAACAGACATTTCAACAAATTGCTTTAGCTGTTGTAGTTGAAGACCAAGCACCCTGTATGCCTTTGTTTTCCTTTTGTCAGGGGGTGGCTGTGCGTATACTTAATATGTGTGTCGCAGCAGGCGTGCGCTGCTCCTGTCGCTGGCAACGACGAGCAACGAGACGGACATGACGACGATGTGAATAGCTCGTCCTGTTAACGAGGCGACTCTTTGTCCCAGTTGCATCCGAACGCTACAGCCGTCAACTTTATCGAAAGCGGGCAACGCGCAAATCAAGGTACAAAAATAAGAAAACCCCAGCAAAAGCCATGAAAATTTTGCCATGCAAAAATAAGAAGAAACTAAAGTTAATGCTTGCCGCAGTAGACTCAATTTTAGCTGAAGAAAGTCAAATGAAATACATTTCGCTGGCAATTGGCGCTAACTCGAGCCCAGCTCCAGTTTATTTTATCGCAGACAAACCCTTTGCTGGAACTATTTATCCTTTGGGTGCGGTCGCAATTCGTTTGAATTGCTGGAAATAAAGTGCGAAATTAAACGTTTGATTTGAGTGCGTGTCAAATGGTTTGACAATGGCCGGAGCGTAAATAAATTTTTGTTATATAAGTGCGAAAAATGTGTGTGAAATTTTCGTTAGCACTGAAAAATGTATCTGCATGTATACCAAAATGAAATTTCAATTCTGTATCTATAACTGGGACGACGCGAAGCTGCGGAGTCTGCGTTCTGCGCAGCCTTCAAAGAGCACAGCTGGTAGCTGTCGAGCAATGGGCATGGGCATGGGCATGGGCATGGGAATGGGAAATGTGAGTGTGTGCTTGCTGCAGAAATCTGTTTTGGCACTGACCTAGACACCGCCGGCTGGCTCTTGTTGAGCCTGCGCACGCACATACTTGTTGCATGCAAATGCCATGGCATGCTTCCCAGACCTCCATCCCAAATACATTTTGTATGCCCTCAAAGCCACTGAAGATGGGCAAATGGGGTATATTGGGGTAACAGGCGATTGAACTATATACCTGATGAGTATTGACAGTTATTTCTGTTGAGCACACTCAATATTAGCCAAGTAGAGGCTATAAAAAGCTGAAAATCATTATACATATATAGGGCATATATCTTTATTCTGATTGATTTTGATGAGCCAAATCCGATTACATTATATATGAAATAACATGCAGCTGAATGCAGTCATTATATATATTATATATGTATATATAGTCATATAATATTTTTAGAAGACATTATTCGAACACTCGAATAGTCAGAGACTTGAAACTCTATATTCAATAAAATATTGAAATAAAATAGATATTTATTTTAGTTAATTCATTGATCAATTATCATCTTCGATCAATGCCTCAATTCCCAGCCGTAGACAGGGTATTTTGCAGTCAGTCAATGAGCTGACACTGGCTCAATAGTAGCATGTCATTAACTCTGGTCTTGCCTTGCAGCTGCCGGCCACACGATGGTGAGCAATGCGACAAACAACAACAATCTGCAGGCGAACAACAATAGTTCGACGCCGAACAACAACAACGATGACTTTGACATTGACCAGGACGATGGCCTGCAGGACCTCGGCCTGCCCGTCTCCGTCCAAACGTTCCTGTGGCGCCAAATAGCGCCGTTCATCAGGCCGCGACTGGGCAAGCTGCATGAGGCCAGCTGCATGGTAAGTGTGTGTCAAGCAAAGGGGAATATCGAATGAAAACTAAACGAATATATTGAAATGAAAGCGAAAAAAAAAAAACAAACAACTAAAAACTTGGCTAAAAAAAAAAAAACAAATACCCTACCAAAGGTGCCTACTACTAAGCCTCTTCCTCAATGAAATGAAAACTAACAAAGTCGAAATGAGCATAAATTAACTTTGGCCTGGCCGGAGCTGATATACCCCTACAGTTGACTATGAAAATGTTGAGAGAAACTACTGTTATAGCCATCTTATAGAGATGTCCGATTTAGGCATGAATCAGAATGATTTCTGGAAAGCCTTGAAACACCTTACAAATGTTGAACTTGTGCATAGCTCATTCTCACACTAGCTGTTCAAGAGATATGAGAGTAGCTTATGGTGATCTGCTCTGCAGTTAGCCATCATTAAAATGCTGTTAGGTTCCTTCTAAATCCTGCTTTATGTTTCATCTACAACTATCTCTGCTATCTATTATATCTATCGATTTTAGTTAATATTTCTTATGCAATGGGCATATCCTTCTCACGAAAAAGTCCAAAGAAGTACCGTCTACTTAAATAGATGATCTCTCGAATTGTCCAGAGAATCCATATTTCCAATAGAATTACGAAAATTCACACTTTTCATAAGTTGTTGATTGTTGCAGCTTTGGTAAAATAAAGCGTAGAGGAACGTTGTTGATCTATTTAGTTTAGCTTGACATTCCTCTAATTATTATATATTGAGTATGTGACTCTTACTTCAATAAATAGCAAAACTAATACAAAAATTTATCATTATGAACCATAATTTTTTTTTTTTTTTTACAAATATAATATATTACATATTACATATGGATACAAGTTTCGATACAAGAAGTTCATATGGAGTCTGAGAAGTTGTGAAAGATATTCATGATATTCATTCATTAACAATTAGTTATCAATGTTAAATGTGGGTGGAAGCTATGGACCAATCATATATGAGATATGGTCAACATTTGTATAGCAAATGCAGGGGTATATATAATGAGTTGAATTGAATTAATAATTCATTGATTGACTGATTGATTGATTGATTGACTATGATGCAATTGTGCTGTAAATTCGCTATGCGTGTTTTTCATTTTTGTTTAATTTTGTTTTCCTTTTTTTGTAAGGATGGACTCTATATAACTGTACCCATTGGCACAATCGATTGTACGTCTTTTACATACATTACATAAATACATATATGTATGTATATGTGTGTATGTATGTTATGATTTATACACAGCTTTCAGTTGATTTTATTGCTCAAAATTCGAAATCTTGAATATATGAATTTGATGTTTGACATTTTTTTTTTGTTTTTTTATACACATTCTTGCATACGACATTTACAATTTCTTTTCTACTAACACACGCTCTAACCACTAAACACCCAACAACCACGACCACAACCACAACCAACAACAACAATTATTATGCTTTTAACAAACAACAAACTGTACAAATGAACATTGTAAAATCTCTCGCAACTTGTCTAAATCTGAATGTAGTTTTGTCAACACGCACCGGGACACCATGTAAGTTATAAATGTTATAAATGTACATAACAACTAATACTACTACTACTAACATATGTATCTATAACTAATTGCGATAATCTAACTCTTCTGAAAAATAACTTATTTTTATTCTATATATACTTTTCTTGTTCTGTTCGTTCTGCATGCTTTGAGCTCTGATTTGCAATGATTTGTATAGAAATCTTATTCTGCATAATATCATATGTATGTATATAGCTTGACAAATCGTTATATATCTTTGTGCTTTATCTCTTTCCTCGATCCGACTACGTACACATGTGCATAATAGGAATCCAAAGAAGCTTGTAAGGTATGTCTATATGTCTTTTGAATTGGTCCTTCACAACTACTCCTTCACGCTTCGCTCTTTCAGTCCTTCGAGAAGGTTCTCGTGCAGAACATTCAGTTCGGACTCTCGCCACCGTTGACCAAGGCCCTGAGCGCCATACCACGTTGGCGTCTGCTGCAAGGCGCCCTGCCGCATGTCATGCACGCCTGCGCGTCGCTGCTTTACTGTAAGTCCTTATGCTCTGCGTATGCAATTGGAGAAGGGTATATTAGTTGGGGACATACGACAATTGAAGATAGGCAGGAGCGTACGATCTGCAGACTTTGATCTGCTGTCATCTACGAAAAATTTACGATGATATATATATATTTCTTGGGTGGCAGCTAAAGATATCAATTGAGTTGTATAACCTACATTGTGGCTTAAGATATTTCATTACATGATACATTTGGGGTTGGACTTCTAAGACCTGGGCTATGCATTGAGTATACATACATTAGATTCCGTGAAAATGACAAAAATTAACAAAATTTGCACTTTTCAATGCGCCTAGAGAAGTCTTCATCTTTAAAGCTGAAAATGAACTGAAACAAAACACTTTTCCTATGCTGTGAGCTAACTTTAAGGGAATCAGATAGCAATGTCTAAGTGGAGCTGGAACCGTATTGATTAGTCACATAGCTTGTAATGGTAATTGAAGAATCCTCTATTTACTTAAAGATAAGGTCAGGCGGGGCTTTCTATATAATTCGCTCTGGAAATTATATTATATGACTTGGGTAATCATATTTTCAAGTCTCGTCAAGGACATGAACGCGTCGTTTCATCAGTTAAGGCAGCGTTTTCTTCCATCTACAGAGTTCAGAGTTCAACCAACTATTGTTGTCAAGACTCTAATATGAACTAAACTAACTGAGATTAACTCAGTTCCCCCAAATTTCATAACACAGCGGAACAGAATAAACAATCATTCCAGTGGGTTAGGTAAAGCACTTCGACTTTTGATTGCACTTTTTATTTCGATATATATTTTGACTTTATATGATTGAAAAATAAATTTTAATATCGACCCACCGGTCGAATCAGCATTTTGGTTGCTCTATTAGAGTTCATATGGAACCAGTGCATGCTTGATATATCATCCACGCCCGATCGGAAATATTTGCCATTAAGGTTGCTGGAAATGCAGGAATTAGGTGAAATATGGAAACATTACAGGTCTATTGAGAAGTTTACCTTCCTTTCACTAAGCCCTTGTAATACCAATAGCCGCCTCGATATTTTTGAGAGAAGGCTTGATGGCTATTTTCTCGGTCATAGGTCGAAAAATCTTTGCCCACATGTTTAGACAATCGTTCTTGCATGCCTTCAAACTTACCGACGCTTTTCAGCCTGTAGTTTTCGAACTCAGAACCTATATAAAAGTTATCGTATCGAGCCCAATAAATATCATTACTAAAAGTCTGCACATAGATATACAGCTCGTGCCGTTGATAGCTGGTTAGCCGGTAAATATTCTCCAATCCGAGGAAGAATTCCCCGTTAAGGCTCCCGAAGCCGTTTCGATATTCAGCCCAACTTCTATAAAAATCTTCGGAGCCATCGAATCGGTTCTGGATGACCAACCAGCCGGGTCCTGCTGTCTGAGAATCGCATAAAACGCTAAGCGGGTCCCCACCGGGCAGAGTAATCGTGGTTATGCCCGCAAAAAAGCCTAAGTCAGCGCAGCTAGAGTGTGGTCTTTGCGGAGGACTCGTGGGTGGCGGTGGATTCGGCGGGGGCTGCGGTGTCGTCGGACAAGTCGGCGGCGGCCCCGCTACTTGCAGCTGATTAAAGCAGTGTTGGTAAGAGTTTAGGGCCATATTCGCTTCTTGAAGCATATTGGCAACGTTTGACTTCAGGCTCTGTGCGCTGGATAGAAGGTCCGACAGTTCATTTTTCAAAGTCCATTGGATTTCATTATAATTGGGTTGAACTATCACTTGACAAGGTTGCTGCTGAAGAATCGCGATCGATGCGTTAAACGCCAAAATTTGCGGGTCTATATTCGGATGACTATTCAAGATCGTTTGCAATTCGACAACTCGTTTCTCCAGCTGTGTCTTGATTTGTATTAGAATTTGATAGCGTTGAGTCAAATGCATGAGACTCTAGACCGTCAATGGAATTATATAATATTTAATGTAATTTAGATAGGCTCACACCTCACTCCAACTTACTATGCACTGAGCCCTGATGGCTATCAATGATGTTGCCAAAATGGCAAAAATTAGCAAAATTTTCATTTTTCAATGCGTCCAAAGAGACATTCGCTTCTAAAGCTAAAATTCAACTGAGGCAAAGCACTTTTCCTATGCCATAGGCTAACTCTAATGAAATTAGATAGAAATGTCAAAGTGGAACTGGAACTGTGTTGATTAGTCGTATAACTAGCTGCTCTGCTATGCAGGAGACAACGGGGCTCAGGGAGAATTCGACTTGACTGTTGCTAATTGAAGAATCCTCTATCTGCTTAAAGTCAAGGCCAGGCGGGGCTTTCTATTCTATTCGCTCTGGCAATCATTTTAAATGACATGGGTAAATCGTATTTTCAGGCCGCGTCAAGGACATGCAGGCGATTGGGCCCGTCGAGACGAAACTGTTGTACACAATGCAATGGATATTACTTTATGCCGCCGAGGAGTGCGCCGATGATGAGGGCGGCGACGAGCTGGGCTTGGGCGACATTGCGGAGACCAAGGCCAAGGCCATGGATCAGTATTTGTTTTCAGTGCCAACGATAACAGTGAGCGATCTCAACTTTGTATCCAATCCAAGATCTCACTTGACTAACGCCATTTACAGCTGTTTGTGTATCTGTTTGCGCCCATCATACACCACTTGAAGGAGTCGGACTTTCAAAACATTCGCTTAGAGAACGGCATCAAGCTGTGGCAGGGCATGTGGGACAATAGGGCCCCGGGCGCTCCCTGCTTCACAGCGCCTGTCAAGCCGAAGGCACGCAATTTGCTATGCGCACCCACGCCAAAAGGCTCGACCGACGTGATTCAGGGTCGCAAGCACTCGCTGGGGCCCGACGCCATGTCACCCAAAGCGGACTCGCCACAGAGCGGCCTCAGCGACTATGGCCAACAGGACGAAGAGGTAGAACTTCAAAAACACAAAGCACTCAATTAGAATTGTTAACTGATCTGGGTTTCACATAGGGCTCCTGGGTCTCCTCGCCCAAGGAGTTCTTTCCCGAGACCATACCCGAAGAGGCGTCGAGCGTGGAGGACGAGCGCGTGGTCATCTTTCGATTGCCCTCTACGCCGCAGCTGATGGACAACTCGTTTTTTACGGTACGCAGCTTTATAGACATATGTACCTTCCATTTCCTCACCTACATTTTATATCCAGGCCGATGCCAGCTTGCTGCAGCAGCAACAACAGCAACAGCAGCAACAGCAGCAACAACAACCGCAGAGTCGTCGCGGCAGCCACCAATCGATGAACTCGAGGGATAAGGAGAAGCCCTCAACCAAATTTGAGTTCGATCAGCAGGAGCTGACCCGGGGTGCCTCCATGAAGGAGAAACGCAGTGCTTCGATTGAAAAAGAATCGGATACGGATAAATCGGAGAGCGGTAAGGTGGATGTGTCGGCAGCTACCTTCCTCGATGTGGCCGTACTGCGCTGTCTGTTCATCGCGCATTGGCAGGAGGAGGGCATCTTCTGGAGCTTGCAGTACCTGTACAACAGGTGAGTATCATATCATAGCTGGGTATCATACTGAAGCTAAATAAGCTTCCATTTGCAGACTCAGCGAAATTGGGGAAGAGGCGTCCATTACATTGAATCAGCCGCGAAAGCGCTCCAATTCACTGCCCATACCACAAATCGAGATCTCACTGTACCAGGGACCCGGCAGCAATAGTCGCGATAGTCCAGGGAGCTCTGTAGTCAAGGACTATATCGAAATACCGGAGCCAGCGGCCACAGTGACAGCCAGTGCAGTGGGTAAGTCATCCATCCAGCTGGCGAGCCCCCTTCCGAACCAATCCAAAATGCGCTAAGTCCAACTCAATCTTTCAGAGGAGACAGCGAGCGTGCCCAGTAGCTCGGATCGCCGAGGCAGCGAGAAGAAAAAGCGCGTCAAAATGGCCGATCTACGGGCATTTGTCGAAACGAAAATGTTCTCAAAATCGGAAAAGAACTTGGAAAAAGTAGGGCTCGATACAAACTCTGCCAATGGCAAGAATCCACTGCAGCATGCAGTAAGCCAACAGCTAAGAGCTAACTAACTTTATAGCAATATCCCCACAGTCCTGCAAGCTAGCACACCTGCTTAGATTTCTTGTTGATATCCACTCGTTGGCAGAAGCTGCCTTTTTGTTTTCATTTGTCTTGTTAATTTTTCTGTTTTCTGTGCTGTTGCCAAAGTTAACGCTGTTAGCGGAGTTACGTAGCCCAATCGATCACTAATCAATGTATGCTTCTCTTCCGTCCAGGAGTACCATCGCAGCCTGGATACAGGCGAGAAGAAGCTGTCGCGATCGGCCTCCATGATCACTCGAGAACCAGCTAGCAATCTCATCAAGGGCAAGTCCATGCCCAGCCTAAGGTAAGCTAATGGACCCAGGCACGCCTGTGAGACATATAGAAAACTAAATTAGGCCCGGACACCCAACTCAACTAAATTGAACTCTATTGCTAACATCTCTTTATATAAACGATATCAAACTTACTATCTTTTATGAACTGAACAACCAGCTGTCTGCTTGATAGCGGGTGAGTTTTGGTCTAGCGCTTGGTTCTACTTCTTTTACTAGCTAACTACTTTTCCTACTGTGTCTATATCTACATATATACTATATCTAATTACTGGTTAAACTATGCTACTATATACCCTAGGGCTAATGCCCTTTCACCTACAAGTTTGCCTGAACACCTAAAGCCTCCCTAAAAACTCTTTAAACTTTCCTCTATTCGCTCGCTCAATCGAGGCTCATTGTAAATTTAACCTGAGGATTAGTTATTTACCATTTCCAGTTGGCTTCATATTGAAGTTAAGTGACCTAAAATTGAATTCAAATGTTGCATGTTAAATTTACCATGAGCTGCTCAACCCAAACTACTTTTACGCCTTCCTCTTTTGCACGTCGTTTGTTTTAATTGGGACTCCCGCATCTCCTCTACAATATGCCAGATTTTACAGATACATAGAACCGCCCAAGGCCTCTAGGCCGCCGCAGACGACCTGTCCACGGGGCACCGCCTTTTATCCACGTAATCCCATCATTACGGTCACAGAGCACACGCCCACACCCTCACCGGACTATATGAAGCGACAGGTGAGCCAGAGAAGAACTGTGTATATGCTCTATTGATTAACTGTTAACTGTCGTGGCTTTGAGCAGGGCTCCATTGACTCGCAACTGGATGCTTTGAGCAACGGCGGCAGCATCGTCGGAGCTGGTGGCAATGGCAGCGCCGGTGGTGGCAGCAGCACCAATCGCTATCGCGGACCCATGCTGCGCTCCCACACTGATTCCCACATAGACTATACGGGTGTGGATGAGTCGGAGGCGCCCGGCTCCTCGTTCTACATCACACGAGACGGCGGCATCGACTATGAGATCGTGCTGCTGGCGGTGAGCAGCGTATTCAAGCGCGATCCATCCCAAGTCTGCTCCCTGCGCGTCCTCGAGGCAGGCCTCAACATCTGCGAGCTGCTCATCGAGATGGGCGTACTGAAGCTGGGCGAGCATCCGCACGAGATATCGATGGGCATAACTCGACGTGCGCTCCAGGTGCTCGGCTGCCCACATGGTTGCAATGATGGTGAGTGGCTAGTAACTCGGGGCATTCGGTCCTCAACTCATCCACCTTTTCAGGCGTTCGAGGACCACCCGCTGACTTTCTGCGCAATCAGTGCCAGAAGATCATCGCGCGCATGCTGCGCCAGGCCGGGCAGCGCACCAAGCGTCATCTACAGGAGATGGTGAAGACATCGCCGCTGCCGGAGCTCATTGACTACTTTCATGCGTTTCTCGCCTTCTGCGTGGATCCCAGCTCCCTGCTCTCGCCGCTGAGTAAGTCGGGACCAGCCCCCATCCGTGCAGTGCCTAGTTACTTAAGCAGCTTTGTCTTTCGATTCTATTGATTGATGTGGCACCAAATTCCCAATTGCAAAATTGTCCATTATACTTCTTACTCCTTATACTCGTTCATATAGTGGCTATAGGGCGTATTGGTCCCTACTTGTCTGCTGTGTGGCCTCAGTATGCGAAGCTCAGAGCAGGCCTGAACTGACGTAGACACGTTCCACGTTTTACAGGGTATACAGATAGTCGTTGCAGTTGCCTATTTGCCTTATATCTGGTCTCAATATAAACATGATCGAATTGGGCTTGGTATACTATGATAAGTAGAAGTAATATTTTACAGGCTATATGAAAGTAAGATAGGGGGAGCATTGAACTGATTTACATACCTAATTATAACTAATCTGTATATACATATATATATGCTCAGTCCAGACCAGTTCCGTTAGCAACTCAATCGTGAATTTCTCTACTTGTGGGCGAGTATTGTGCAGTCGGTTGCCTCCGACTACTTTACGTATTTATATCCTCACTATTATTATTTGTGGAGCTCTGTTTGCATCTCTTTTTCTCTCTCACACAATCTCTAACTATGTATCTGAATATATTTCACTGTGTGTGTGTGTGTCGTTCGATGTTGCATGCAACGAGTTTTGCTAATGCTTTTGAGTTGTAATACATCCCTCCCGCCCCCGTTTGTTGCCTCTGACCTCCTACAAAAAACACTCGTACGTTGTATATATATGTATGTATGTATGTATATATAATGATGATGCATATAGCTCATAAACGTCAGAGTGGATATAAAAATGCTAACACCGATCTTGGCGGTGCACCAGGTCAGGGCGGCTATTCCAGCAATTTTAGCGGCGGCATCAGCGGCGGAGCCGAGGGTCAAGTGGTTGGCGCCATATTCAAGCAGCTGGTCAGCCGATTCGTGGAGGCCAGCAAGGATCTGAAGCTGCCCGAGAATGTGGCCCTCTATGGTGACATACGACAGCTGGTGACCTATGTGAAGGGCGCCCATGGCGGGCCCTTTCGACTGGTTGCACTCAGCGGCATATTGGCGGTGACGCCGCGACCCCACAAGAAGGGGCCAACGCCGCAGACGACGAGGGTAATCAGGTGAGCCCAATGAATTCACAATCCCAAATCGGCTAATCGAGAAGCTAATCATCCACTCATCCACTGACAGGCATATACCCCAAGCGAATGCCATGCAGATGCAGGTGGTGCAGAGTGACGACAATCGTTCGCAACGCCGATTGCTGCTGAAGAAGCGCAGCACCTCCTCCGCCTGCGCCGTGGTGAGTCTTCAACTGTAGCCCACAGCGTGGTATTGAGCCCTTTCGGTCTTCCCTTTGCAGAGCCTGCTGGAGACGGAGCCCTGCGATGAGCACTACAAGACCAGCCAGTCACCGCTGAGCAACTTTCGGCGTCGCACCACGGGCGTACGGCCAACGCTGACGCCGCGGCACAGCGAGCGGGCGCTGCTCTCCGATTCGACGTCCAGCTCGGAACGCAATTCGCTGGGACGGCTCAGCGGCTTGGTGCGCTGGTTTCGCGGCACGCCCAAAGAGGCATCGTCGATTGATCTGGAAATTGGCTCGCTCAATCCAGAGATATCATCGACATTCATGCGGCACGCCTCGCTGAAGATCCAACGGGGTCGTTCGAGCGACGGCATCGGCCGCTCCATACAGCGTGCCAAGCGACGCGTTGAGCGACGTCTGAACCGTTTCGGCGGCATTGTGAAGGGCAAAAAGAAGGTGGGCGGCATCGAAGAGACAGCCGACTATAGTCGACGCAGCTCCTCCGACATGTGCGACGGACCGCGCGAGTCCGAGGTGGTCATACTCAAGGAGCGCAAGCTGGTGCCCACCGAGCCCGTTCGAATGGGCATGCTGCGGCTGTCCTTTCTGCTGGAGACCTGTGCGCCGGGCAGCTTTCCCGATCCCCAGCTGATCGCAGCCGTCTTGGATTTGGTATGTCTTGGATTTGGCCCAGTTCAAGTCAATTTCATGCAACCCCAACTCCATTTCGATTACAGCCCCAAGCGCCGCTGGTGACGCGCGCCACGTTTCTGCTGGAGTGCGCCCACTTCGTTCACCTGTGCAACAAGGGCCAGTGGCCCATTTGGATGAAACAGAATGTGGGCGGCTATCGGGCATCCGGCGCCAACATCAATCCCGCCCAGATGAAGCAGCAGGTGAGCCAGACGAGCGCTCGTCGCACACACATCCTGCTGCGCGCCGCGGGAAAAATGTTTCACCAATGGGCTGAGATGGTGGGCGCCCGTCTGGAGGAGCTGCTCTTCACCGAACGCCTGCAGTTTGAGGCGCTAAATGCAAGTCTTACGGACCCGGAGAAGCAGCGCGAGCTGCTGCAGCAGGACGAGGAGGAGGACTTCCTGGACGAGTCCTCGGTCAATCCGCATGGCAATGACTGCCCCCACGCCCTCAAGCTGATTGCCTGTGTGCTGCTCTTCGAGATTACGGCCTTCCTGCGCGACACGTACATCACGCTGCCCAAGACGTCGAAGATGCTGCATCGCGACCGTCCCGCACCCTGGGAGAAGGTCTACCGGGAGGCCAACCGACGCTGGTCCATGGCACTCAGCTCCATGGGTCACTCGCAGACCTCTGCCCAGAGCCTACAGTCCATAGCAGCGGGCAACGACGGCGCCGGCCAGACTGAGCGCAAGATCTCTTTCGTCCTGCACGAACCCGACAACGAATCGGAGAACAGCAGCAATACGACCTTGACCAAGGAGGGCGAGGAAGGTGCGTATACAATGGAGAGATCGATTGCAGCTCTATTTGATTACCTAATCACTTCTCTCGTCATCAGCTCGACGTCCCACTGCCTCGGCTGTGCGTCCCTTCCTGCTGCGCCGCGGCACAGCGACCACAACGGGCGGCTCATTCAAGCGCCGCTCGCTCAAGCTACGCCGCAATACCAAGGACAGCAAGGATATCGAAACAGATTGTAAGAGCTGAGACTCGATCTATATATGAATGTATGTACATATATCATGTTCTTTCTACTAGTTAACATGCAATCGCGCCGTAAAGTGTCTTCGCTCTCGGATCGCAGTGATACCTCCGAGCAGGGCGTCATTAGCGGCGGCGAGGAATCGCCGGGCATACTCAGCGACGATCAGCAACCGGAGTCGCCGACGGACTCCAATGAAAACGATGACACGGCCAAGAATATGCCCTGGCTCAAGGCCGTCATCGACTTGCTCACGAGCTACAATTACTACTGCACCCACAAGGGCTACTGTCATCCGTTCTGCTACAAGCGTCACATGCGCTCCTGTACGCGGCTCATAAAGGCAACCCGAAAGGTAAGCGCCCTATCGAGGCTCACCAATCCTTTTCTATACTCGAATAATACCCTGCTTCGACAGGTTTATGGCGAGGAGTTCGGTTTTACTTTCGATGCGGATCATCCCACAGTGGAGCCCACAGTCATAAGCTCGTCCAAGCCCTCGGCACGCCCACGTTCAACGCGCAAGGTATCCGAGCAGAGTTCGACACAAACATCTCCGTCAAAGCGCAAGGACAGCTTGTCAAGGAAGGATCGGTAAGTTGGCTATCGGCTATACTGAAATCCTGTCTACATCGATGTGATTCTAGGATTAGCGATGATCCGGACATTGAGATGGCTGAGAAGCTGGCGCGCAGCTTCCGGCAAGAGAAGGAGAAGAAGCTGCAGGAGGAGGCACCCATCTTGAAGTTCATACGCATACACATACGCAATCTCTTTCACTTTCCGCTAGCCACGATGCTAAAGGGCGCCGTGGTGCTCAGCGAGGAGCTGGTCATAGAGGCGATGCCCGCTGCCTGGGAGCTGCTGCTGGAAACCAACCACGACACCGCCACCTCCAGTGCGGCGGTCTTTCTCATGGGCTCGGTAAAGGCGCAGAACTTCGCCTTCGACATTATGCAGCGAGCGCTGAAGCACAAGAATCCGGATATACGCATTGGAGCGATTCAGCGGTACTTGGTGCTGTGGAAATGCCGCTTCCACGTCTGGCCGCGCATGGAGGAGAACGCACACGATGCCACGTTCAAGGTGCCGCCGGGTGGCATTGAGTTTACGTTGCCCTCGCCCAAAATTGGCATCGAGAGTCTGCCCGTTGTGGATCCGCCCTGGATGCCCGTGCAGCAGACCAAGGACATGGACATGACCCTCAACCAGGACAGACATGTGAGTGAACAGGGGCTCAGGCTCCTGCCTAGTGCAATATCAATTCATAATCGAATCATTTCAGCGCTCCCTGGTCACAGCCACCAAGAGCCGCAAGATGCAGCAAACGGAGGCGATACGTAATGCTCTGCGCCAGCAGCGCGACAAGCAGCGAGCGGAGCGACATAGTTTCCTCATCACCATGATACCCATCAGTCAACAGGCCTCCCATGAGCCGGGCATGGAGCATGAGGATCATGAGATCGAAGAGGATTTGGATGGCACCCGTGCCTCCTCGCATCTGCATCACGCCCACTCTCTCTTCCCCTCGGTGCTGTGCTCTTCGGTAATGCAGATTGTCGGCTGCTTGGACGATGCAGCCATCGGATCTGATGGCAACGCTGTCTACGAGGTGGCCTACCAGGTCATCTGGGTGTGCCTGGTCGAGGAGTCTGCCCTGTTCTTGCGCTATGTGTTCGAGCGCTTGACTCGGGATCGACAGGATCAGATGTTCAAGCTCTTGCGACATTTGATTCGCTTTGTGCCTCGCCTGCCCCAACAAGCCGCCTTTGCTCTCTACAACTCCATCATTGGCTATATCATGTTCTATGTGCGCTCCTCCAACGAGCTCAAGCAGGAGGTGGGCTCAACCCGAAGCATCTCTCTTCACATAATAGCTAACTCCTTGTCTTTGCAGCTTGTTGGCTCGGCGCTGTCAGTTTTGTGGATGGTGGTGCACTCAGTGCACGGCATCATGTTCAAGGATCTGAAGCAAATCTTGCGCAAAGAGCAATGCGATGCCTCGATCCTGCTCACAGCCAATGTGCCGGCCGCCAAGAAGATCGTGGTTCATGGACCGGCCGATGATGACTACAACATTCCATCGCAGTTTCCCGTGCAGGAGGATACGCTCTTCTGCCAGCTGCTGAAGGAGGCGTTAGACTACTATCCCATTGACGAGAAGAGCATTAACCACTATTGTCTGGTGGACTACAAGAGCAGTAAGTCAACCAACTGTCACAGCTGAGCACTTCCGGGAAAACTAATCGAAATCTCTCCCATTTCGCAGACAAAATACTGAATCCCAATTGGTATATACGGGACTTGTACTTCTTTAAGCGCTCCCAGTACCCGGAGGTGCGTTTGATGCTGATGCGGCCGGAGGAATCATTTCTGGCGCTGCAGAAGCAAGAGCTGACCAAGAAATTTGTCGAAATCGGCAAGGTGCACTTGACGTGGGCCATATTGAAGAACGTGGACATGGTCGTGCAGCGCGTCGTCTTTCTGCACGAGGAACTGATGAAGCTGCCCTCGTTTCCGCGCAAGGCGCTCGAGGTGGACCTCGATCTGCATCATGGCGGGGAATACGGCAAGGTGTTGCTTGGCCTGGATGTGCTGCACAAGTTCATGTGGGTGCGCTTGATCGCGCGCATGTTCGAGGCGATGGCCGGAAATTTCGCCTACTCGGCGGACATACAGCTCTTCCTGAATGTCCTCTCCGGCGCGTCCATATTACATGCGGAGGACTCGTGCATTATGCGTTATGTGATGGCCACCTTCATCAACGCGGCGTTTAATTTCAAGAATATCTTCTCCACGAATGGCTACTTCATGATCATGCCCACTCTGCTGCAGGTGTACTCGCTCCACCAGACCAACAAGCTGATCACCACGACCATCGAGTACGCCGTAAAGCAGTTCTATCTGCTGAACCGCAAGCCCTTCATACTGCAAATGTTTGGCTCTGTTTCGGCCATACTGGACACGGATGAGGATGGCACCTATGGCGAGGCGCACAAGGTGCAATCCAGTTGCCTCTTCAACTTGCTGCTCAGCCTCGAGGATCCCTCGCCGGATCCCCTCAACATAGCCGAGCTGGTCAAGGAGCAGAAGCCCCTGAAGGCCATTGACTTCTGCTACCACGACGAGGACGATGATGTCACAGTGCTCGACTGCATCACTTTATGCGTGATGGTGGTCTCCTACTCGGCCGAGAGCACGCGAGGCTACCAAATGCTGGTAGGTAGTGCTCACTTGCACACACATAGAGTATATTTAACGTCTTACAGTCGTCTCTAAGGATATCTAGATTCTATTAAGTAGATAATATCCTCATCCTACAGTTAGTCACTCTCGATTAAAGCCCCCTTGACCTAGCTGAAGATCCCCTGTAGCTAGTAGATGTAGCTGCTCTCCTGATCAGACAATCGCATTTAATAATCCCGTTAAATTCATGCATGCCCAACAGATCATACTGGAGGCCATATTGCCCTGTTACCTACAGCAGATCCAGTCTCCCAGCTACATTCCGCTGCAGGGCAAATCGGAGCGGGATATCATACTCCAGTTGGCTGTGGCCATACGCACTATGGTGCACAATTGCGAGGGCTTGGCCAAGAGCTACAATGGGCCGTATCGCAACAGTCCGGAGCACAAGGGCTCGTCGCAGCGCAACTGCAGTCGCGGGCCGCCCTGCTCGCCCGGCATGGACTTTGAGGAGGAGTCTCACACGAAGTATGCGACAGATCCGCGCACCAAGAACATGATGGACTCTGCCGAAGACTCAGAGATGATACGCACTGAATACCGACGTCCAAGGGATGTCCTACTCTCCGTGGTTGCCGACTTCCTGACCAAGTCGACAACGCGGCTTTACGAGCTGGCCAAGAAGCTGCCGGCGAACGACAGCAAGCCCACCGAGGTGCTGGATGCCAAGTGTCACATACGCCTGGCCGACATCGCCCACTCCCTACTCAAGGTCTCACCCTACGATCCCGAGTCCATGGCCTGCCGTGGACTGCAGCGGTACATGCAATCGGTGCTGCCTCGTGCCGAATGGTCGAACGATGCGCTGCGCAATGCTCTGGTCACGGTGCTGCGTCGCATCGACAAGGTGTTCCTCAAGATCTCGAAGAAGCCATCCATACGCCGCAACACGGACTGGGAGGCAGCAGCCGGACTGCTCAAGGGCATACACGAGACAATCATACGGCATCCGTATGTGCTCCACTGGCAGCAGATGAAGACCCTCATCTCTACCGTTCAGAATCTGATCGTGAATGAGCCGGGCAGCGGTGGCATACCGGAGGGCGTGTCCAGTGCAGGTGCAGCGCTCATGTCTCAGAATCCGCCGGCCTTTTTCTGCTCGACTGTGGTGCGTTTGGTGGCTCTGCAAGTGGTTAGCCCCGTTGACTGTTTCTCGCTTGTGCAAATTTGCGGCGGCAGCGCCGAGTTCGCCACACAAGAAAAGGCCGAAGGATTTCTAATGCATCTGATAATGCCACTGTGCTTGAAGGTCTGCTCCGGACGCGGCGTCTCCGATGTGGGCGAGCTGAAAATGAGCGATGTCTCATTTCTGCTAACCGCCGTGCTAAATGCCATGAGTCCACCGGCCGGCCGCACCGGCCAAGCCGTCTCACAGATCAACCGTGTTACGGGAGACCTACGGGCGGGCTCCCTAACATTTACGGGCAGCCGAGATGCCAAACGACCGGCTCGCATCTCGGGCTCCCTGTATCAGGCGGCGTTCCTTGCACTGCGCATCGTCTGCATTTGCTTTGAGAATCGCTTGTCCAACGAGTGGCCACGCATCGTGCGCGTCATGCGAGATCTGGGCAGGCGCAATGAAGCAGCGCCCGATCTATGGAGCTTCATGGAATTCGTGGTCACGCATCGCACGCCCCTCTACATTGTCCTGCTGCCCTTCATCCTACACAAGGTAAGCAAGCAGCTGCTGGCTCTGCTATCAGTGTGCGTCTCACTTACATCAATGTCTTTCAGATCTCTCAGCCGCCCATTGGCGACCACGAGCGGCACATGCAGTTCATCATTAGGGAGCGGCTACGCGGCACTCCGCCACAAGGTGGACTCAAGTCGAAGGGCGCCCTGCTGCTGGAGCTGGCACGCGAGCTGCGCGACCTGCGAGACGAGCTAGAGGACAAGCGCTATGGTAAGTCTGCTGCTGGCTGAAGCTAATCATTCCTCTATACATTTCCTCGACAGTCTCCACAGATCGCGAGAGCTCCGAGCAGAAGAAAAGCGATGCGGCGGCAGCGACCAGCGCCGCAGATGCCCACAAGTCACAGCAGCGACCCTCGCTAATATCCATTTTCACGGGCACCACCACCGGCCAGGCGACCCACTCGCACGTATCCGCCGTGCCCATCGATTCACGCAGCGGATCTGGCGGCATTTGCACGCCCAGTGATACGCTCTCGCAGCAAACTCTGCATCCGCCACGTGAGTCTCTGTCCAGCAGCTCCACCGGTCGGGATCCACATACCACAACCAGCGAGAGCCAGAGTGGTGAGGGCGCGGCTGGTTCGGCGCCCACTCTGGTGGGTCAGCCCACAGGCAGCGGGCCCAGTGGCAGCTCAGCCCTGCCTCCGGGCATTGCCTCTCAACTGTCGCACTCGCAGTCACTGCAGCAGGCGCCCTTCAAGGCGCAGCCACCCAAGCTGCGATTTGTCTCATCCGTCGAGTTTCGACACTCCTCGGGGGAGACCTCGACGACGCCACTATCACCAGAAAGTCCAGCAGAGGATAGCTCGGGCGATCATACGCGTTCGCGTCTGCAACGCTCCAAAGCGGCCAGTCGCAAAACATTCCGCCTGAAGCGCAGTCGCCTCACTCCAATGGAACCGCCCAGCATCGTAAGCGATTTTTCTCCTTCTCTCTCTCTCTATCTGTCTTTTTACCGTTTCTAATCGTTATATCCGACAGGTTACCTCACTCTCTCAGGAACAGGAGCAACAGACGAAAGCCATTGGCGAAATATCCTGGGACTCGGTCTCACAAACATCATCGACATCAGGTTATCGGGATAATAATAGCCTCCAGACGGGTCTGCTCTCGCCGGACGGTTCGCTGGGCGGCCTGACCCTGGGCCGTTCACCCTCGCAGCACTCGCTGCTGATGGTATTCGAAGGTCAGGACGAGGACACGCTCATTTAACAATCACAGAACGGCGACCGAGCCTACGAGCTTTAGGGACAGCCTCAATACAGTAACTTAATTGAACTTAGTTAGCCTTAACATAAATAATGCATACGAAATTAGTCGACAAATGTAATAACAAAGTTATTGTTAAGTTTTCTAGATACATATACTCAAGACTAGCTCTTGTTCCATTGTGTGCCCAGATTTTATATGTTTTTGTAGTTGAATTAGGTATTAAATAAACTAACTTGGTAGCCGTTCGAAAAATTTGAAGTTTTCTTTCAAGCGGAAAGAGAGAACAGGGAATACTCTTTGAGCTGAGCAGCGAGGATCCAAGTTCCGATTATTATTATTAGATGATTGTTCATGATTGGCTTTAAGATTCGAGCTATGACAATTGAGATGCAATCGAACAAGGAATTCTTTCAAAAATTATAAGCGATTTAATTTGAGAGACAGCTTTGTAGACAACTTAATCTAGGGATAATCCTAACTATCGACTATTTTGGCTGCTGTAGCCGCCTTTTGGCGATTCTCCTTGACCAACTTACGCCACTCCAACCACTTGGCTAACTCGGTCTGTTCGCTGATGTTGCTGCTGCTGCTGGCTTGCTGCTCCAGCTGCATGTAGTAGGCTTCGCGCAATATCTTAAAGGCCTGAATACTATAGTACGGCTGTTGCGTGACGGGATCGAAGTATCGTGCCGGCAGTCGAGTGATGGGACAAATGCCGCACGAGTGCTTTGGTGGTCGTTTCGGGCGGAAGATCGCATTGAAAGCCTTATCATTGAAATCGTTTTCAAAGGTTACGAACGTGCGTTCACAGCGGCCCGTAGACTCATTCGATTGGCCTGTTCGCGTGGGCATATTCCGAATCACGGGCATAGTCAATGAATGATAGCGTATCGTTGGACCAACGAAAACTCTCTTAGTGGGCCGTGTTTTCTTTTTCTCCAGCTCCATTTTTTGGAATTTCTCTGCAAGTATTTGGGAATACAGTTAGAGTACTATGCAGTTACCATTGTTTTATTAACAAACCCAAAGATTTTATATTCTCTTCCTCTGTTACTTTTGCCTCCGCAAGCAACTCTTCCTGCGTGGGCATATAGTCCTCTACGCGCACCTTCTTTTTCTTGCGCTTGCGTGCATCGTCTAGTTCTTTTAGCCGTATCTTTGTAGCCTGTGTTTTAATGGCCGTGGACGTGCGTATCGACTTCCGTCCGGAGTCCAGAACCGTAAAGCGCGGACGCACTCTACGTTTGACCACGCCGCCAGCGCCCCGTTTCTTGTGCAGCGTAGCGCCAACTTTAGTTTCCTTCTTGGCAAGCGGCTTCGCTGGTTCCTAGTTGAGATATTAATATTATATGCAATTTTATTATACAATAGTACTTGCTTTATAGGCTTTTGTGACGACGCCTCCGCGCTTGCGTTTCTTTTCTGGCGCCTCTTCTTGATCGGATACGGGCTCATCCTGTTCGTCTATGCTGAAGTCTGAGTCCACCACATCCTCTTCCTCGTCTTTTTGACTTTAGCAACGAAATGCATACAAATATTTACATTAATTTAAACATTTAACATGTAACATTGATATACATATGTACTTACACATATTCCTTATCGTCTTCTTCATCCTGAAAGCCGCCATAGGAGGTTTTATAAAATTCATCCTCCTCTTCATCAAGCAGCTTGGCTATTTTATTGCCAGCGTTGTGACGACGCGAACGCTCGGCAGCCATTTGTTAATAATATATATTCTTTTTTATTTAATTTTACCCAAATTTCTCTGTTGTAAACAAACACATTTGATGCTTTTCTGCTTCTTGCCAGTAGTATTCTGCTCACAGAATGCCATTCACACAAAACGAAAAGTGGCAACGCTGGTCAATTTTATTTTCTCATTTTTAATACGAAATATGTGAAAATTAAGTAATTTATGTCATTAAATAGCAAATGCTAAATTACTTAATACCCAAAATAATAAATAAACAGTATAAAAAGCAATATGCAAGTGAATATATGTCATAGAAGCGCATTCAAGAGTTACCTTTGCCGAACGTTTTGACTCTTTACTCTCCCTACAATATGACGTCTCGTCGATCTTATTGCACTTTGGACTTTCTCTTGTACATATGTTGATTGGCCGAGAGTTACACGGTTTTCAGTTCATATAGATCAGAGTCTTTGCAGTGAGCGGTTTAAACTTTGGACCACACAATGATTAATACTGGAAAATTGGCAGGACGAACTTTGTTCATCACTGGCGCCTCTAGGGGCATCGGCAAGGCAATCGCACTGAAGGCGGCTCGCGATGGTGCCAACATTGTGGTTGCTGCCAAGACAGCTGAGCCGCATCCCAAGCTGCCAGGCACGATTTACACAGCCGCCGATGAGATCGAAAAGGCTGGCGGACGTGCCTTTCCCTGTGTTGTGGATGTGCGCGATGAGCAACAGGTGCGCACCGCCGTCCAGCAAGCTGCGGCCAAATTCGGTGGCATCGATATCGTTGTGAACAATGCTAGTGCCATTTCTTTGACCAACACACCAGACACTGAAATGAAGCGCTACGATCTGATGCACAGCATCAACACGCGTGGCACATTCCTGGTGTCCAAAGAGTGCCTGCCCTATCTGGAGAAGAGCAATCATGCTCACATCTTAAACATCTCGCCGCCGCTGAGCATGAAGGCAAAATGGTTTGGTCCCCATGTTGCCTACACGATGGCCAAGTACGGCATGTCCATGTGTGTGCTAGGAATGGCGGCGGAGTTCAAGGATCGCGGCATAGCCGTGAACGCCCTTTGGCCACGCACGGCCATCCATACGGCTGCCATTGAGATGCTGACTGGTCCCGACAGCGCCAGCTGGTCGCGCAAGCCAGAGATTATGGCCGATGCGGCTTATGCCATACTCTCCCGGGAACCCAAACAGTTCACCGGCCAGTTCTTCATTGACGATGAGGTGCTCGAATCAGTGGGAGTCAAGGATCTGACGGACTATGCTTGTGTTCGTGAAAACGCAGACAACTTAATGGCTGACTTTTTCGTTGAAGCCAAGGGTGCACCAGCTGAAGGTGCAGCAGTGCCTGAGCCGTCTGCTGCAGCTGCACCTACGGCTGACACTAGCGACGACAAAATACCGCAGCTTTTTAAAAAAATTGAATCTCTGCTGTCTCCTGAAATCGTTGGCAAAACGCAGGCTGTATACCAGTTCAACATCAGCGGCGATAAGCAGAGCACCTGGTTTCTAGACTTGAAGAATGGTTCCGGTGCCTGCGGTAATGGCACCCCGCCAGGTGCACCGGACGCAACGCTGTCCATGAACTCGAACAATTTCTTTGACATGTTCTCGGGCAAATTGAAGGCGGCACCAGCGTACATGTCCGGTAAGCTGAAGATTAGCGGAGATTTCCAAAAGGCTCTCAAATTGGAGAAACTAATGAAGGCGCTCAAGTCCAAGTTATAGATCATAAGCTTCCATAAATTTATAAAAATCGCTCTAAAATAAAGACTTTAAAATATTTACCACTGGCTGTTTATTTCTAAGCTTGTGATATTTGCCAACTGGTTCAAGAACCAATGACCGCGCATTCAATTCTCGTCGGCTTGAAAAACTATAATAATAATAGAGTACGATTGTTTTCATTTTCAATGTACCAATATGTATGTATTGGGGTAAACGATTGCTATCGATAGTTCACAGGTAATATACCATCCCTACCTTAACAGCGAACAGATGAATTCAGAATCTATCATGCTGTGTTGGTTCGATTGAGCAGCCGTGCTTATATTTTTTAAATTGCCGGCCAATATGTCGGTGAACGTCGATGGAGCAACATAATATAGAATAATATATATATATTTATATAGATATATATTACTATTACACATACGCACCATGGCTTCGTCATCATACAAGGTACTTTCCATATGGCGTTATCGCACAAAAGTTTAATAGTAATTGAATATTTGCAAAACGTAGAGCAAAACGGTGCAGCTGATAAGATGCTTCTGCGGCTGTTCGGATATGAGCGTTGAGGAAGTGCGTCGCATTTACACGCTCACAAATAGCATGCATCAAACGCTGCTTGATCCGCAGGCTGCAAAACTCTTTCGACGCTACCTGGAAACGCACCGATTGGGCGACAAAGGCGAAACGGAAGAGTACCTGGATATCTATGAGAAATGCGCTGAGTTCTTACAGGAGGAGCAACGGACATTTACATTAGATCATATAGATGAGCTGCGGGATCTGGGCCTGTCCAATCACCACGAGCGCGATTTGATGCGGCGCACACGCGGCGGCCAGGATTCCGACATAAAGAGTGGTCTCAATCGCATTCAAGGCGATTGTCTCAACGAAATTGAAGCGAGGAGCGACTTCAAGGAATTTCGAAGCGCAATTCTAAAAAAAATGCAGAGAATATCTGACTAATCCATAGGCGTTGATTGCTGATCAATGCCAAAGCACAGGTGCTGCCTTATGCCTTAATATTTTTGAATATAATACTAAATGTAAACAAATTGAAATGTTTAAATGAACCACACTCTGCCTCAGCCGGAGCCCCAATTAGAGCCCAGCGAAGCACATTAGTCACATTCATTAGCAACGCATCCGTGAGACGGTTAGCAGTCATAGCATAGTTAAATTTTATCTACTTTTTAAGCGTTCCTCACCAATGTATTCTTACAATTACTTTTAGTTACGTCAATGTTCTGTATGTACTTTCACACATTTACAAACGTCCAATATACGCAAAGAATATATGAAAAGAATATTGTTCTTATCATACGGCAACCTTTAATCTCTGTCCAAGCTCTACCCCGATGCACCTAACAACCAAATCTAATCCAATTTCACAATATTCCTCTAGCATACAGGTGCTATATATCAAAGGAAATGATCTGAAATTACTTACCTATGAATCAATAAGCACACTATATGGAACACTCAATATATGCTGTATATAGGCAATATGGAACCTTGTTTGGGATATGTTTTAAGCACAGGGCATAACGAAAACTGATCTGTGGTTTCTACATACATCATCTAGAATTTGATGGTGTACTTCTATACATATATATTCTTGTTAAGCACATAGATGATAAAACTAAACATGTATATATTGAAATATTATATATACGAGTATATATATTATTTATAGTGTTGAATGCTTAATAGCTAAAATGCTTTTAACTAGGTAAGGTAACGCTTTAGGTCTTCTTCCATGAGTAATACATTTCCATCGGTTTGTTCACCTGTCAAGTTGAAGTGAGTTTCGGATTAGTTTATAGTTTACACTTTCGGAATATTACAGAACTTACCTTCCAGAATTTGTCGTTGACCTGATGTAGCGTCTGATTACCATTCAAGATTACCAACTGCTGCGGCTGGGGTGCCACGTAGATGCAAAAGTTGAGCAGACGACAGGCTTCTGGTAGATCGGCGCCCAGGTCGAGGGTCAGGCGTATCGCTAGATACTTGCTGAGATGGTCCACAGTGGCATTCGCTGTTGTCTTGATGTACCTTATGCAGTTGTCTTTGAGTGCACGGATCAGCTGATTATCAGCGGACATTTCTGTGGGATGGGGCTTGAAGACTAGCTCGATTTCATCATTGATGCCCAGTTCGCCGTTGCCCTCTCCCTCGGTATCGATATTTGAGTCACCCTCGGTGCGACAATCCATTTGTGAGTCAGATTCTGATTCCTCTGAACGCTCCGACGTCATCACCGACATCGCACGCTTCGGCTTCGTGCTGCTCGAATTCGACGGTACCGGAGAAGGTGTGCTGCGCACCGAAGGAGGATTTGATGCATCATCCACTTGCATGCGATTCGATGAGGTGCTAGCGCCCGATGTGCCCGCCTGGGTGGTGGTGGCGGTGTTAGTGGCGTTGCTGCTACTGCTGCTACTACTGCTGACGGGCGTTGTAGTAGCTGCTGCGGCTGGGGCAGCGGGTGCAGCAGCTCCGGTTGCTCCACCGGTATCCCGGGACTCACGTTCGTTACCGTTCGTATTGCTGTTGCTGTCATTGGAGGCCGTATCGTGAGCATTCACACCACGATTAGCATTGCCAGCGTTCCCACCTCCATTGTTGTTGGCAGCAGCCCCACCACCCTTGTTAGTACGAAACCGTTGCGGCCGATTCTGCGACTGCAGCTTGATGCCCTCGTTGATGGAGTTCACGAGCGCCTTTTGAGATTGTGTCGGATTGAATTTGGCCATGATTTTCTCCTGCGAGGCTTCGTACTCCTCGCGACTGGGATAGATTTTCGAGATGAGCAAGTCAAAGTTTGGATCGGCGCGCAACGAACGTTTGGACACAAGTTTTTTGCGGCAAGTGGGGCACTCCTTGTTGCCGGATCGCAATGCGGTCACAATACAATCCGAGCAGAACCGATGCAAGCACTCCTTGGTGGTCATCGTCTTCTTGAGCATGTCCAAGCAAATGGGGCACATTAATTCGCTATGTAGGCTGCGCGGAGAGACGGCTATTTCTGTGCTGTCTGTGATTATTTCTTGCGGCTTGCGCTGCAGCTCGTATAGGGATAGATCCCATGTTTTATTTTGCGTTGGTTCCAGCGAGGCCATCCTCTTCAGTACACTTCAATTTCTTTAACTTTTCGTCTTTTCACAAATTTTCACTTCACTTTGCGTTTAGTCGATAGCTGTGTTGCTTAGCGTTTGTTTACCATCGAAGATGTGTTATCGAATAAGTTGAGATATGCGATACTATCGAAACAAAATCACAATATGGCAACACTGCAAGTGGCTAAAAAGATGTGTGTGAGTGTTTGCATGTGTGCAGATTCTGGGTCTGCTGCACTGTATATTCTGGGAGTTTTCTTTCTAGCTAATTGCATAGCTTTCATATCCAAACGCAATTTGACAATGCGTCAACACTCCAACTGCAGCCAGGCTTGATTGACAGGCGTCACTCAATTGCGCCGCATTCTCGAAAACATTTGACAGAATCTCGCCAAATATGGCTTAAATATCGCATAGCCGTTAACTGAATTGCAGTCGCCTGGAATGTGTGCCAATTGCCAAATTGATGCACTACTTGCTTGTGTCTCATAGCTCGCATACTTCAGACACTCCTCTCTCTCAGCCAATGGGTTTTCCAGCCAGCCATGGCAAGGCATAGTCGCTGCGTCAGTCTGACTTTCCTTCAACTCAATCGGCTGTCACGCTAGACCATGGCTATGCATGCGTTCGAAGCCCAAGTGACGTAGCAGTTAGCTAATGTGCATATACAATACATACATATGTATGTATATGGTTATACAGTGTAAGAAATTCTGGTAGCTATTTGAAATTATTTGTTATTTGTTATAAATGTACATATATTTATTAGTATTATTTTTATATTTGAGTTTATTTAATTTCCTTTGTCAGCATTGTTAACAATAATTTTTACTAGATAAGAAACAATAATTCACTACAAATTGTTCATTGGGTCCAGTATTATTTCAAGTGTAAGTGAGGCGCCGCATTGCTGGACATTTAAGCGCGTGACAAGCAAAGACATTTGTCAACTGACATGGCCAAATGCTGGCTAATGCCAAGGCCCGCATTGCACCTTTTAAATGCCTCATTAGGGGCATAGCTAATGAGCGGTACGTGTAGGCGTGCCCACAACTTTTCACTGCCTTACTGCCAATCATCATCATCAACAACTGCATCCCGAACATTATCCATTTATCGAGACTCACTGACTCTCGACACCAATTGAACCATTGCACCCACACGACGCTTGAGGATCAGCGCTTTGTCCTCGATTCCAGCGGCGGCACAGGTTCATGACCCAAATGCTGACCAAATGCCAGCGCTTCCTACTTTCAACTTGAAGCAGTGAGAGAGACGTCGGTTCTAGCAGCATTCCCAAGCTGAGTTTGCGTTTTATTGACATTAATCATTGACAGCCTCTTGTTAAAATTTGCAACTAAACGCTTGGTACTCCATTGAGTGTGGCTGCATGGCTTAAGTACCCTGTGAAAAATGCGTCGGGTATGATTGACCTAACATAGTAGAGTAATTTTGTTGTGCTACAGACTGTTTAAAGTGTATCTAGGATGGCATATTCTAGTTTGAGTGTGTGTACAGGGTATCTATTTCTAGAGCATGTTCGGCATGCCTAACATTAACTTTGATATATTAGGAAATCTACTATATGAGTAAGTTACATGCTTTAACACACAACTGTGTGCATGGGGCATCTTCAAGTCCAGCATTCTTGCAGAATGGCTAGAACTCATTCTTGGCTGTGTATTTTATGTCTTATTTATAGCTAGTTGTTAATGACAATGCATGACGTTCGTCTTTGGTCAACTGGGCACTCGAAAATGCATAAAATAGCCTTTTCTTTCTCCTTCGCTTCTTCTTCCTCTTCCCTTCTCGAATGCTCGAATGCGACTTTTCTACTTTTCCATTTTTCCACTCTCTAAATCTTCTAAGGATGGGGTTTTTTTTTTGTATATTCTGCGACTCAATCATTCGGCGCAAGACCGGAAGCATGAAAACTTTTTGCTTCCTCTTCTAGATTTTTCGGGGTTTTGTTTTGGCTGTGCGTTGTCTGCGCCATTTTGTTTTTTTGTTGTCCATTTTTCCGCCATGCACTGTTAAGGTAGTCAGAAAGGAGTATATCGGTTTATTTATAGACGGACTTCTTGAGCTAGAGTATGGAAATTGAAAGCAGAGGTTGTATTATCACTACATGGACACATATTTCAATTTGTTACTGATGCTCTAGAGACTGACTCTTATATTGTCTACCAAAGACATACGAGCAGAGATAATGTGATATCGATATCTATCTATCTATTTGATATTTTAATTTGTCCATCAATAAACGGATATTGGGCTGCCATTAATGCCCGGCTAAAATGTTCTCACTATAGTTTTTTTTCTTTTCGCTGTCTGCGCCATTGTTGGTTCAAGTGAAAGTTTTGGCTTGGACTTGAAGTTCACCATTTGAAATTTTGCGAATGCATAATTCAGCATAACTAGCGTAAAAGCGTCCAAACCAAAGCAATTTGCTGAGGTTGTTGCTGAAATTGCAGAGAGCGCAGCAAGAGCGTAGAGTGGGCCACAACATGGCACTTAACCTTAGTCGCAGGCTAAGTCCTTAGCCTCCGTTCCAATTCAATTCAATTGAATTTTTGTGCGAATGCAACTGTAGTGCATTCCAGGCTAGCGACAGTGAGCCAGCTGGACAGACATACAATTGGCATGTCAGCGGCAGAGGCGGCCTCATAGCGGCACCCACCCATACACAGATGCACACATACACACATACAGCTGCTCGAGCACTTGGCCAACAATTTGACAATAACGAGCTGGGCGAACTGCCCGCCCAATTTTCAAACCAAACCTGAAGCTGAAAAGCTTGCCACCACAGAACAATAATAGTAGCAACAACCACATAACAAGCTGAGGCAAGAGCGTTGTACGACTAGAGAATACCCTGCGTTATAGACTCTAGGACATATCATTTTATTTTCTTAGGGGTACAGGGTATATTTCAGTTGTCCGTTTCTAGATTGTTCACCTAGAGTCTACGGAAGAATATAATTATGATTTGCTATAGACTGGAAGGACTTTCAGAATCAATACCTAATTATTGATTCTATTTATCTCTAAAATGGAATCAATATTTAATTGATTGACCCGCAGCTCCTAGAGCTATATCTACATATCCAAAATATAAGAGATCGAAAGAATACTAATTTACATAGTTTATATAAATTCAAAGAATCATTAGATAAATCTTTAATATATAAATTTTTTGTTATACTTGTAATGCATTTTTCAATGCGAAAATAGCTTTTAGTTATTAACATTTTTCATTGTTGTTTTTATCTTTTATACATAAATAATATAAAATCGACATCCATTCAAAGGGTACACAGGGTATATAACAATTGCACTTTTCAATTGTTTGTCCCGTTGTCCAAATATCGCCAGGTCGAGTGAGCCGCAGCGCGTGTATGGCTCATTATTATGAAGCGCTGTGTGCCTTTGTCTTCCACTGAAGGGCTTTGCTTTTGGCGAGGCCATAAATAAATCTCAATTAAAGTGCAACCCTTCTCTTATTTTCCATAGAAAGGGTATTATAAATTTGTCACGAGGTAGACAGCTCAGAAAGTCTGTACTCAGAGAAAAATTGGCGAATACACTGCAGACTTTGACTAGCTATAAAAACCGAAAATAAAAAAATTAAATTTTTCAAAAATATATTTGACTTTTGTTAGTTCGTCAATTGCTTAGACTACCCTCGTATGCAGATATTTATAAGAGTATTTAATTTTCGACGGGCGGCCCGCAGCTAACTGTGCTAGCGGTGTTTTTGTTTTTTTGCGGATAGAGGGCGTGTTTGTGCGAGATAACAATCAATCAGCGACCAAGCGAGTGAGTGGCATGGCATGAGTTGCAGTAGCAACAGGACTCAATCTCCGGCTGCTAGACTGTTGTCCAGAGAGTTTGTCCCACGTTCACACCACGCCCGCCCGTTCCAAAAGCAGACGCCTTTTCGGCAGCCATGCTTTATTCTTTTGTCTATGCCAGCCAAACTCCCGCAAATGCAGCCGGCTCTACAGCGCTCAACGTCCGCAGCGCACTTGCATGTGCTTTATTTTGTTTCTCTATTTGGTTGTTGTTTGTTGTTTTTTCACTGTCCAGCCTAGACCCTGGGACTAAGTCTCAGTCACAGTCGTTAAGCGTGACTTTCTTATTGTTGTTTGTTGGCTTTTTGCATACCGACAACAGCAACAGCAACAGCAGCAGCAACAAAAAGCGAACAAACAAAAGCCGAAGTAACCGAAGCAACCGAAGCCCCAAACCCAAAAGCCGAAGCCAAAACGTTGGCCACTTGCTCGCTGGCCATTCAGTCTTTGACAAGTTATTGTCGCGTTCGGACGTTTGTGCGGATAACATAAGTGCATAACTGCATCAAAGTAAAGAACTGTAAAGCTGTAAATCACTATAACAGTGCACTGTTAAATTAACATAACGCGCAACTTTGGCGCCATCGAGCGATGCGCTTCTAAGCATTGAATCTCCAGTACAACAAAGAAATTTGTATGTTAATCACAATGAGTGCAACGCGAGCAAAAACAATCACAACATTAATAACAACAACAAAATCAGCTACCAACTGGCGCTGGCTATGGTAAGTAAATATGTATAGGCCTATTTATAGTATATCGCCAGTTTCAGCTGCTTAAGCGTAGCCAAGAGAGTCCTTTGACGCGGTCGGTTTGCGTGGCTGCCTCAGCCAAGCGAACCAATGGCATTTCCCTCAAGAGCTCCGTTTGCGTGCCGTTAGATCTGCATAACATATATATATATATAAATATATACATACATGATTTATTTGATAATATCAGTGTTACCTACATTATGCTTAGTTGATCTGTTTGAATGTGGACCTCCTTCTGTACCAGCTTATTGGGCTTGGATATTGGCTTGGCCCAGATCCTGAACTTGGGGCAATGTAACCGTTTGCTAGCTCTGCGAAGGCGACGAAGTTAACCGGGTTTGATTGCACGCAATTGTCTTACCTTTTCGGCTGTCTCTGCTTCAGCTTGGCCAACTCCACCTGCTTGGCTGCCTCTTGCTTCTTCTCCAGTTTTTGCTTTTGCAGCTCCAACTGCTTGAGCTCTAGCAGCTGATTGAGGGACTCAACGCTCTTAAGCAACAGAATACTCTGACTGTTCATAGATCGCAATAGCAAATTAACAATACGCTCCTTTAGCTCCTCCTGCTCCTGCTCCTCCACTGCCGACAGACTGGAGATGTCCGTCTGCACATAGCTTGCCTGTCGGCTCGCTGCGAACGTCGTCTGAGTTCCTGCGATGCTCCTTGGAACAGGCATCACTCGTGTCTGTGTCCACCTGGACTTCAGGCTCAGCTCCACCTGTGTGGAACGCATCTCCATTTTGAGCTTCTTCGTCTGGCAACTGGCGAAGTTGAAGATTCGTATAGTGGTCTGCTGTTGCCTGGATACCATGAGGCTAAGATCCAACGTATCCACAGAGCAATGCGAGTGCTGAACCACAGTTGTCTGACTGTATGTGTCCCTAGTCGTCGGCTCCTCCAATGAGCCAATGGTCGTCTGGCTGTTGGCATCGCAGACGCGCTTCGTACTCGTCCTTTTGCTAGACTGCCGCTGCAGACCCTTGGAGCACCGACCTCTTCGCAAGCCCTTCGCCTGGCTTATCTTCAGGTAGCCATCCTGCAGTACATAACAGAGCAGATAGCTAAAAGGTGTTATCAATAGAGCAGTTATGATTAAGTTAATCCCTGTTCAAGCTCACCTCCCTTTGCCACACTTGATGCGCTTGTGTCGCAGCAATGGACCCTTCGTCGACAGGGACAACTGCAACAAGGCCTTTAAATTTACCTTAAACATGACCAAGCTGAAACAAAAAAAAATCAAAATAAAATAAAATAAAATACTTTTAAAATACGATTTCGAAAAATAAGTAAAAGCTATCACAGTTATCGGTCTTCAATAAATGCGCAATTTGAACAGAAAACTAGAATTAAATTTTTTTAAGTAACTATATATATAGTATATATAGTTAGCAACGGCGTAACAATCAATTCTGATCTTAAAGACCTTGATTGCTAGGGTATCTTGACTTCGTCATTTCTTTCATTTAACCATACTTTTTAGTCACTTTTTACTGTGTTAAATTAAAGGCCAATCGACTGAGCTGTGTCTGCGTCTGGCCACAAATCTGTTCAATTTTGACACGCAGCCCTTTGCGAATTTGTCTTTTCGAACACGCAAGCTTTGTGTTGTTCGTTGTTTTCGGTTGGTTTTTGTTTTTTTTTTTTTTAGCTGCTGTGTCTTTCTTTTTTTGTGCTTTGGCCGCGGGGACTTCTTTGTGGCTGTGGCTGTGGCTGGTTACATTAATAATTCACGTATGCCACATCTGTTGTCTGCGCACTACAGCAAAAGGGAGCAAAAAGGGAGCTGCATTCGATTATTTTTCAATTTATCAACTGGACCCCGACTCAATCCACCAAGCGAACCAAACTGCCCTTGGTTGAGTTGGCAATTGGTGGTCGGTCAGTGCTAAATACGTGTCGATTGGAATACAATTTGATTTGACTGCTGCTAGCACTGCAATCGGAGGAAGCGCATTGTCGTGCCATATGCCCGGGCCAGGTCTGCAGAGTCAACGACTTGCCCCTGCCCAAGCATCAATCAGTGGCGGCAGCCTCTAATCCCGCCTGGGGGGCGCATTGGTTTTTAAGTCTTGACTCACAATTTATGCCAGCTTCGCTCAAAACTACTTGTATACGCTTGCCTAAGAGTATCATAGCTAAGTGTCTTAGTTGGTAATACATCTGCAAACTTGTTACCATTTCTCGTTGTTGAGTTGCAATATCTGTAAACTCTTTTAATATGTTTAAAATTTATATGAAATTGTCAATCTCAATTTCAGTTAATCTCCGCATATTTGGCAGTGTGGCAGCTCCATCTTTAAAAAGAAGCTGCCAATTGATTATAAAAATTTGAATTTTATCCTTTTATATCGAATTTGACAGTCTGGCCACTCCGTTTACTTGCATTTAAATTTGTGCCATTTGTCTAGCCGCTCTCTTCACAAATTCTTGCAACGTTAGAGATATATACATACATACATACTACGTATGTATATAAATCACTAATTTATCCCAAATTGTATAGCTGTCTGGCAGCTCCAAGGCTCAACGTTGTCTTAAATTATAACTTTTCATCTTACATAATTTTTTGTAAGAGTATTTAAACTTCAGCACTGCCCTGCTACTCAGCTTATTTAAAATTTTTTTCTTTGCGCATAGAACGTTGCATGCATTATGTGTGTGTGTATCTTCAGGCTAAGTCTTGTCTTGGGACCCACTGCCAAATGCCAGGCACGTCGCTACGCTGTGGTCGCCTTCGGTTACATTTGATGCATAAAGCTTCGTCAATATATGTATGCCCACATACATAAATGTATGTATATATGTATGTATATGTATATGTATATGTGCCCAGTATAATTTGCTGCTTGGCCCTGTAAAATGGCCAACTGCTTAGTCGGTCAATAACTTTTGACGCTGTGAAGACATCGATATTGGCACAGCCTAATGATTTTCTGGAGCATTCTGCCAAACCGTTATATTGGCGATTCTCTCTCGCTCTTGCTCTTCTCTCTCCGTTTTTCACTTTATTGGCAGTTCTTATGAATGCTCCGCTGTTGGAGTTGTTGTTGTTGTTGCTGCTGCTGCTTGCAAGTGAAATTCTCTCACACCCCTCCACTGAACCGTAGCGCATGTGACTTTCGTCTATGCCCATACACATACACACATATATTACATTGTAATTGACTAGCCAGTGTGTGCGTGTGTGTGTGTGTGTACGTGCTCATTTGCATTTTTAGACGCTTTTCTTTGCGCTTTCTTCCTTATTATTGGTGGGCAACAACAACAAGAGCATTAGAACTTTGTTGCATGCACTAGAGCGGAGCGCATGTCGTGTGAGTAATAAGAGATCACGAAAATATAGATTTCGAATATTTATTTAATAAATTACTATATGCAGAGAAATAGCTTAGGCATTTAATATATTGAACTATCAAATAAAGTTAGAGTTAAAGACATTGTAAAAAGACTTCGGGCCTCAGTTTCGTGACACGCACACATCTCTAGCTTGCACCCTTTGGCTAATTGTGAGTCGGCTTGTGGCTCGACTGGGTTTAGTATTTCAAAAGGTTGTCCGCTTCTTGAATTCAGCTCAAAATGCATTCGCTTGGCTCTTGACTTGGATTACAGCGGCCCATCGAATGTGGCAGGCACTGACGCTTGATTGACCCTGAACCCCAGAGATGTGTGGAGTGCACCACACTTAATCCCTTATAGAATTTCGCACATAAAATCCAAAAATACCAGCAAATAAAAAGACAGGCCATAAAATGAGTTTTTATTTTGCAGTTTATGCTGCTTCCTTTGCTTGGCTGCTGCAGCACAGGCGGACAGCAGCAGTGGCAGCGGTAGCGGGAGCAAGTCCTCTCCGGTGATTGCCAAGGATGCCGCGCATATATATAAAATCAAAAGGCAGGACAAATACCAGCAGCCGCAGAAGCAGCAGCAGCAGCAGCAGCAACAGTTGCCGCAACAGTTGCAGCTGCGGGGCAGCCAGAGCGATGTTGTTCCAGCCCAGCAACAAAAGCAACTGAAAAGGCGTACACATGCACTCAACAAGAAGCTGCTCAGGTGAGTAACGAGCGGAGGTTTGAGGGGAGCACTCTGGTTCATTTTGGGCTTAATTAATGCAACGTGTCTAGTGCCAAAGAACAAGAACAACAACAACTGTTGCGCACGTCTGTGTTTAGCTTGCATGTCTGTGCGATCATAAATTATATTATGATATATTCATGGTAAACGTTTAGGGCTTACTGGACGAATAGACAGACAGACAGAGCAAGACCCCTTTTTCTGAATATCTATGTAAATATATATGTACATATAAGCTCTGTTTCACTGTGTGCAGCACTTGTCTTCAAAGTTCTTACGTCATTCTGCATTCTTTTAATCTGGCAGCACTTTATTCATTTTTAAACAAATTAATCGCATGCATAACAGTCCACAGTCCGGCAACTCTATCAGTTTCAAACTGTTAATAAAAGTATCAAAGCTAAAGCTTGTTAATCTCTTTTAGCTAATATTCAAATCAGAATTTAATCATTTGCCAATTTTTCCTGTCTGCATGTTGCACTTGCAGCAAACTGGGCTTTGTGAAGGTGAAGGCGCCGAATAGCCATAACCGGAAACGCTTGGCTGTTGAGTCACGACGTCATTCATCGCGGGATGATTCACACATGTTCATCATCAAATTGCCGCCAAATCTGCACTACTATTCCGGACCCAACAGCGTTCAGAATACGCTGGATGCTGTCAAGGGGCAACAGCAGCAGGAGCAGAAGAAGCAACAACAACAGCGGCAGCAGCAACAAGAGAAGTCTCATCAAATGAGCAACAACATCCATGACAACGCACCCAACATGCCAGCAGCGGCCAGTGAGGCGTCGGCGTTGAAAACTAACGGGAAAAAGGTAAACGGGATTCCATTAGGTTACGCCAAAAAAACAACAACAACAACAACAACTACACTGTAAAGAACTGGCTCTAATATCGCTTCTTGGGGCCTGGCCTGGTCGGGTTTGGTCTGGCGAACCGTTGATAAACATCGCTGGCGCGCATGCGCACAAAACAAATTGCAAAAAGCAAACACACAGGCACACACATACACACACCCAGACAGAGGCCGAGCTGAAAATGGATTACCCATGTGGGCCATTGCATTTCGTCGACTGCTGCAGTCATGGCTCACCCATATAGACAACAAATAAGTAAGAGTGCTCGAGTCAAGGCTGCTCGATAAGGAGATACCCAGCAATCAGCAGAAATAGCCGATCAAATACATACATACATACATTTAAATTAAGGCAACACGAAATAATCGATTGAAATGAAATTAGTGTAACCATCGATAGCTTTGTGAAAACAAATTTGAATTTGCAAACTATCGGTATTTAGAGAGTTTGAATTTTGAATTGCCAATTAGAAGTTTCCGGTAAATGCAATCCTATCACATGCCAATCAATATGCCAATTTTGTATACTGTTGCAGGGTATAAATAGCTATGCATAGATGTACGTCCAACTGGCGACCGAGTTACCAACTTCGGGCACAGCTTCCAGACATTATTGTGGCAGTGGCAAAGGCAGTGACAGCTACTCCACAGTCTCAGCTATTTATATACCCATGGAAGATGCCATTGCAAATTCAGTTGCAGTTGCAGTTGCAGTTGTTGTTGCTGTTGCTGTTGCTGTTGCTGTTGCTGCTGTGTCAATGTCAATGTTGTTGCATGCGGCAGGCATAAAAATTATTACGCTCTCACGGCTCCAGCTTTAAATAAATATGCAAGCCATGGGCCATTAACCAACCTCAATTAAAAATGCAATTTGTTAGGAGACACTCGTTGACTAATTTATGGCGCTCGGCCAAAAGCCAGCAACAGATATGGCTAATGTTAAGGCAACAGTTACAGTTACTAATAATGTTAATTGAAATTTTTTTTGAATATGCTTAAATGTCTGCAGCTTAGCAATTTACATGGATTTGAGACCGAGACAGGGCTGATATTACAGTAACTGTTATTGCTAATGTTAATCTAGCAGTGGTTGATATATTAATCGAGGGCTAATGTTAATGTTACTGTGACATTGCTTACAGCACCTTACAATAATGTTTCTGTTAAGCGTGCTGTTAATTGAATATTAAGGAAAGCCGTTTCGGTTACTGTTACCGTAGCTACTACTGTTAGCATTACAAATCTATGCTTATACACATCTAATCAATACCCATGACGCATTGCAGGTCTCATTTCCGTTTAGTTCGAATGGACGACCAGCTCGTATCTATCATTGGAATCTGCCAGTGCTGAAGCAGGCACTGCAAAAGAATCCGCATTTTGCTCACGTATCGGCGGCGGATCGTAATCGTCTGCTGGACATCGAGAAGATACCGACATGGCGCAAACCCTGGGAGAATGATACCATCGAGAAGTCCTTTACAGCGGGCAGCGGCAAGGCCAAGTACAGGAAATCGCTCAAGCAGAAGTCGCCCACATATTACGCCCCCTCGCAGGTGGTCAACAAGCAGAGTTTCCACAAGTACTTTGCCGGCAACGGCAAACCCAAGGGCCTCTATGTGATCAAGGAGCACCAGACGAAGCCGCAGTTCTATCAAAATATTATATCATAAGAATTTTACTTTCAGTTTTTCAGCTATCTAATGCCAATTAAGCTCGGCATGCATCTATAAGACTGTGGTGTGGGCATTCGCTAATTATAGTGTTTTATCTTTTAATTTATGTACCACGCGTATATATATATTTAAAAATATATATGTGACTATATATTCCAGTCGCTTGTGGACTGCATTTCTTTTCAAGCCTTTCCGTCCAACTTCATCAAATCGTAAGCAAATCGAAAATGGTTTGCAACTGTGACTAAACAATCAGACTAAACTGGAATTTATTTATCAATAATTAATCAGCTTCTGGTATACTTAAGTGCATGCATGAATTTGTTTAAACAAATAAATATGACTGATTTAAAACAAAAACCCCTGCGCAACAGCAACTCAATTCAATTATAGGTATGACCCACTGCACGCATCATCTATCCATAGAGAAGGTCAAACGTGATCCTGTTGAGTGAGAGCAGCTCAAGAAAAGTATAATGAAACAGATACAAATACAGATACAGATACAGATACAGATACAGAGATACAGAGATACAGAGATACAGAGATACAGAGATACAGAGATATAGAGATACAGAGATACAGAGATACAGAGATACAGATACAGATACAGATACAGATAAAGATACATCTAAGGAAAGATACATATACGAATTCAGATATAGATATATACATACGTATGTAGGTACATAGGTAGGATAGAACTAAAGTATCTCATAGAAAGCCAAAAATGGCGACTGCGAGCAGAGCTTGAATATAATCTATTGTATTCTTCTTTTTTGGCAGTCTCCGCGCAGCAGCTCAAACAGCGGAACGTGCGCAATTTTGTTAGGAATTCATTGTTTTGCTAATTATACGAGAGGTGGAACTGAAAATTGAGATCGCAATTGAGTTTGGGTTGGAGCTTGTAAGCCTGGGAGTGCTACGGCTAAGCCCTGAGCTTGCTATGCGCACTCGCCTGGAAACGGAAACGAGGCATGCACAATATCTCATTTGGCAGATAAAAAGCTCAAGCCACACACAGACACACACACAGACGTAAATAAATTGCCGTATGTCTATGGAAGTGCGTACGAAGCAATAAGTAACAATAATAATAATAACAATCAAAATGATATGTTCGCAGACGACAAAAAGTCGGGATAGCCGCACCTCCGAAAGTGGCGCATAAATAATCGGCTTGATTCGCAGCTCATTATGCACTGTCTTTGGCTGAGCTAAGCGGGTGTATTGGGTGTCTTGAATATATATTTCATATATAGTTTATGTAGGCTATCGCTAAATTTATAAAAGTGGAGAGAAAGATACAGCGACGGATGACAGACATGCCAATGTTGAATGACTAAGCTCGTTACGGTAAATGTGAGACGTGTGCTTCTTCATATTAAAAAAATATATAAATAAAATGAATGAGTATAATCATTAGACACTAAATACCCCAAGAGCTCGATCAAGCCATAAAAACTTCATTCAATAGTAAATTTCTATGATAAGTACAGCAGAGTATCTTAGATATTATCTATGACAGAGCATTAGGCAGTCAGTAACAGCTGATCTGCATGCTTGGCATTTCTTTTCTTTGTTGTTGCTGGCAACTTTGCCGCATAATTGTTTTCATGGCTTGGCTTGGCCTGCTCCGACTTGGCCTGGCTTGGCCTGGCCTGGCTCCGCTTATGCTTATGCTTTTCCATCGCTGCTGACTCACGTACATTGAACTTTTCACCCGTGTATCTGTGTCTGAATTTGCGCCAGTGTTGCGGCTGGCGCATTGCGTGCCCATCTTAAGTAGATTTAATGACTTGTTCTTTTGTGGGCAAAAAACTGAAAGAGAATGAAAATGTGAGACATAAATCACATTTATGACGACTGTTGCCGCCCGGTCGGTCGGTCGGCAGCTTAATACAGTGTAGAGTTCGGCTACATTGATTCATCTGCCTAATGGCATTCCAGAATGCAAATTGCAGAACTTCAGTGGCGTTGACAACAGTTAGATGGGGCAATCACAGATGCCACATTGCAGTCAGATAACAATCATTGGGATAAATGTGGCATGGGGCATCAAGCGAAGCTAAGTAATGCCAATCTCCAAACAACAAGTTAAGCTTCTTGATATCAGCGCAGCAACTTGTTAACGCCATTCCATTTCCGCCTGTCATATCAAAATAATTATCTCAAAGTGTTGCTTAGACCAACCAAGTCCTAAGAACCATGACCACGATATGCGGCAGCAGCCGCAGTCGCAGCAGCGACAGCAGCAGCAGCAGCAAAAGCAATCAGTAACGGGCGTCGTTTGGTTTGCGTGCGAGGAGGCATTGGTGACTACAACTTGATTTGCCAGAACTAGTTTTACACGCAATCTAGATGGCAATTATGTAATACCGAAATGTGCACTAATTAATATAACATTTCACTTAATTGTATTTACATAACTTTCCCGATTGCTTATTAATTGGTTGTGTAGCATACATATAAGTGTGTACACAATGTCAATTAGCTGCCGTTCAACCGACCATGGGATAATCAACTCAAAATTGACAAGTAGTTTGTGACATTGGCTTTGACTGCATTAATTTATTACCCGCGAAACGTAAAAGCTCAAAATGAAATTTGAATTAAAATTTACCAGACAGTGTGGCGCAATCTATTTGACAACAGATGGCGCTTCATGGCTTAACAGAGCTGCCACTGCCGCTGTCGATAAGCAGCTATCGAGACTTATCGCTTTGCCATTTACAGTCGACAATCAAATTGTCTATATGGCCACAGATTTGAGCTCTCAGTTACGCGACATAATCCTCAACACTCATGTACCTCTAGTATTGCCCGACTTTCCCATCAACTGGGAGTGCTTTGACGACTCATTGCAGAATTGGTGCACGCGCTATGACCAGGATGCCAATGTCGACTCTCTGCCGGCATTCGAGAGCATGGACGTCACAGACTGCGAGACGCCGCAATGGGAGCGCAAGAGAAAACGTGTCAAGATGACAATGCAGAAGTTTCTGCATAATTTCACAATGACTGTCGACAAGCAGCCCAAAGAATGGGCCGCCTATCAATATGTACGTGCACATGACATGCCTCCCAGCTGCTTGAGCGGCATCGATTTCAAGTGCTTCGGATTTGCGGAGCACCAGAACGACTACAGTCTGTGGCTGGGGTCAAAAGGCGCCAATACACCATGCCACTATGACACGTACGGAGTGAACGTTGTGGTGCAGGCTTATGGCAGCAAATCGTGGTTACTCTTTCCGCCCGAGACGCCACTGCAAAGCACGCGAATTCCCTACGAGGAGTCCAGTGTTTACTGCCTGGAGAACTTCTATGCGCCCGAGCCGGACAAGCTGCAGCATTACGAACAGTTCCAGGAGCACGCTTACCACTGCCTGCTACAACCGGGTGACGTGCTGATTGTGCCCCGTCAATGGTGGCACTACGTGGAGGCGGTGTCCACTTCCTTGAGTGTCAACTATTGGGTGCCGCTCAAGTCTGACCTGGACCTGACATTCGATGAGCTCTTGGTCAAGCATGTGGTCGAGAGCTTTGTGAAAGGCGAAAGCAATGCATTGAAACAGTATCTATTGAATCCCAATCAGCTGGACGAGATAGCTGAGTCCGCCAGCTCGCTCTTTAGCCAATTTGAGAAGGCAGTCCTGAAGCCGAACTTGGACAACAAGCGCAAACTATGGGACACCGATTACTTGACTGAAAGCGAGGTACTGCAGCTACTGCGCAGCGTCAGAGTGCACATACGCGCCCTGGACGTGATGCCCAAGGAGGCCTATTCCCAGCTGATCACAGACAATGCTAAACGACATACGCAAGGCAGGTCAGAGCGGAAGGAGGATGCCATAATAAGCTCCACACTGGAGCAGCTGATCAATAGCATGTGTGCGCCCCGCTGCATTGCGTCCATCAAGCAAGAGTTCTTCCGCCGCTTGAAGCAAATGGATAGATCATAGCGCTAACCCGCCAATCTGAATTAAGGAATAACATAATATGCAACAGATTACAGAGCTAAGACGGAACGTTTATTGTGATACTTGATTATATGAGATTAAAAATCCAATAAGCATTCATATTTGTTCTATAACACAATTTGAAGCAGAACCAAATGGGAGGGAATGGGGGAACGGAGGAGCATTAAATGCCATAGAATAGATAGAGTCTAGATTCATGAATAACATAATATGCAATATAGCCGCTGGCTAAACACAGTGCGAGATAATTGGATGCGATTCCTCAGTTTACCAGCCGGGTGGCTTCTGGTTGGGATAGCCGCCCTGTTGATGAGCATAACTGCCGGGATATGTGCCATAGTTGCCGGGTTGTGGTCCCTGCGGAAAGCCTCCATACTGATAAGGTGCTAGAAATGCAAACACCCATTCGAAAACCATCTCATTTCATCTTAATCAATCATACGTACCGCCTGGATATGGCAACGTGGCATAGGGATTGAAGCTCTGCGGCATGGGCGGTGGTACATATGTGGGGTACGGCACGTTGGCCGATGCACCATAGGGCAGCGGCATGTGCACCTGGGCCGGATACGGAACGTTCGGTGCAGGTGCAGCAGCAGCTGTTGCTGGTGCATTTGGAATATCTAAGAAAGACAGAGGAATAAGCCTAAAATGCATATAGAGTTACGTTATCTGATCCACTTACCGCTGCCGCTGCCCGACGTGGAGGCATAATGTGATGGCAGAGCCGGAGTGGCCGGCGGCGCCTGGCGGCTCGACTCGGTGGTCAGATCCTTGAGCAGCTCCTCCTTCTCGGTCTTGCGCGCAAACACAAAGTCACTGATCTTATTCTGGAACACAACCAACAGCTGAGTGAGGTCATTGTAGAACTTGGTGCCCTCCTGCAGATTGCCAGACAGCTCGATGTAGCTGTCGTAGGCGGTGGCCAGCTCCTGGTACAGCTTGTCGCGGGAGCTGCCGCAGTTGCCCGTCTCGGCCACGAAGGCGCCATGGGCGCTCTGTATGTCAGCGACCAGCGTTGCCTGCCGCTCTACGCTCTCCTTGACCTGGGCCTGCAGTGGGCTGAGCACCTGGCCAATGCGAGACAGCGACAGGGCTGGCTCATCGATGGCGCCATCTTTCTGCAGGGCATGCAGAAACTCGTCCTTCATGTTGAATGTGGCCGATTTCAGCTCCAACTCAACAGCATCGCGCTCCGCCTTGATCGTCTCAACGGCCTCCATCAACTGCTTGAGGCGCTGTACACTGGAGCAGTTAGGATCCACGCTGCCGCTTGCGGATGGCAGCGATTGTTGGATTTGCTCCGGCGGCATCGAGAGCAGCTCAATGCCCTTCTGGTTGGCCTCGAACTTCTGGCGCACCACCTTGTCGGCCTCGATGGCATTGGTGATGACCTCGCGGTACTTCTTGGAATTGGTGCGGAACATTTCGGTAAGCTTGTCGGAGCTGATGCGTGTCCAGCGCTCTTTGAACTGTGCGCGCAGTTGATTGTCTGAGTCGCGCTCCTCATCCAGCAGCCGTTCCGTCTCATCCAAGATCTCGCGATTGCGATTGAGCAGCTCCGGCAAGTCCTTCAGCATAGTCTTCAAGTGCTCAATGCCACCCTTCTCACGCACCTCGTTCGCCTTCTCGCGCAACGAGGGCGGCAAGCCGCTGTTGCTGTCAGTCTGCTCCACGGCAGCGGGAAGATTGAGGCTGGCCAGCACCGCGTTCAGGGTTTGGGTTGCCTCACGCAGCTTCATGATTTCGGTGTTGACAATCTCGTTCTTGCGCATATCCGAAGCGGTCAGCGCACGGTGCAGCTCAACGGGCACCAGGGCGCTGAAGATGTCCTTAAAGTTCGAGGCCATGGGCGTTGCCAGAGGCAGCGGTTTGGCCAGCTGTGCCTTGCCGGGCGAGGCCAATGTGCTCAGATCTGGTATCATCTCATTATAAATGAACTCGTTGTCCTTGGTGGACTCGGCCAGGTTGCGCTTGGCGCGACTGAAGTACTCATCCAGATAGGTCTCGTTGCCGCCACGGGATTGCGCGGCTTTGAAGAGGTCGACGGCATTGCGCAGACGGGCGATTTCCTCCCCAATCCGCTTGGCCGACCGGCAGACGAGACTCTGGTACAGCTGCGTTAGGGCATGGAAGCCCGCCTGCTTGCCAGCGACTGTGGGTATCCAGTCTTTCTCCCAGAGACTGCGCACCGACTCCTTTTGCATGGCGCGCAGCACATCCGCATAGAACTCCTCGCCCTGGCAGCACAGTTTAGCTATGATCTGATCCTTCATATTGTCTGCGCAAATGGAAGCTGAGCTTAGTATGCAAGATATTGCATTTTTTATGCAGAGTTTTACCTTTAATGGCCTTCAGTATGAAGACTTCTTGGGCCTGTGCCACCATCAGGGCCTGCAGCACAATGAGCGTATCCTGACTCAAATCTGGCGTCGGCTCCGAGGGCACAGCTGCGGGTGTGGCGCCCTTCAAGTACTGGAAAATGCCCGCGCTCTGCTGCAGCAGTTTGATGGCCAGCTTGAGGCCTTCGTCCGTGTCCAGCTCCTGACTGGCAGCCACACTGCTCTGCAAGGCGGCAATGTTGAAGAGCACGCACACCTTCTCGTACAACAGCGAGGTGTGAGCTGAACGATTAAGAGCAACGTGTTCAAACCGGTTCAAGCCTATTGCATCATAGCAGGGCCAGTACTTACTCAGGCTGATCTTGTTGCCGAAAATGGAGCCTTTGTCGAATGCATCCTTCCACTTGAAGGGTATCTGCAGCTCGCTGACGGATATCTTTGTCTCCAGTGCGGTTATTTGGTCGTAGTAGCTAAAATGTAAATAAAAGTGAAACCAAACGCCAACGGCGTTTAATTAGAGACGACGTCATTCGGCTACGCTTGTGTTTACGTCTGGCTCTGGCTCTCTTCTCTGTCTCTTTCTCACACTCACATTTGCAACTGATTAATTACAGCTACTTTAGTGCTATCAACCGCTATGAGTCATTGCATACAGCATAGAGACCCTATTTACGGCTATCAGGAAATACTAATGAAGAAAATAAACTCCACTTACGCATAGACGATTTCCAGCGATGTCTCATACTTTTCGAAAAACTTCCAAATCGCCGTATTGCGTTGCTTTGAAAACTCATTTACTGCCTCCGCATACTGCGCCTTCTCTTCGGCACTGGCTCCATTGTAGGTGCTTTGTATCAGATTGTTCAGTGGCTTTATTATGTCTACCTCTGATGGCTTCTTCAGTGGCACTCCCAGTAGTTTGGACATTTTAAATGTGATTTGTAGCAATGCGCTGTGTTTTTAAGAAATACTATTTAAATTTAATTTGCAGACTGAATCTTGGTTTTCCTCTTTTGTGTGCTGCCCCCTATCTCATCAACAGCTGCGGCCAGTGTTGTCGGATTTGCAGGCAATCGGTGAGTAATTGCGTTGTCTGACGCGCTGTAATTAATAGTAGAACATTCCTGTTAAATGTGGAGCAGGTTTAAAAGTTGAGGAGCGAGTCTGCCTACAATAAAAGCAATATGATTTGTCATGTCTTTCACAATTGGTGAAATTCGTGCTTTTTATGCATTTTAATATAGACAAATCTTAACACCAACAATATAAGTAAGCTTTAATCCTTATATTGATTAGATAAAAATATGTAAGTGATGTGATTGAGCTCAAATATGCCGCATCTCTGTTAAGCGGCATGTTACCGGTCTGTTAGTAAAGTTGGGATTCTTTTAACTATTGTGACTGATAACAAATCGATGCCCAGCTGACAACTCTGCCATATTTGCAGAAAGCATGTCAACTCTAGACACTTTCTATTTTCTGATTGCGTTGTTGTGGAAGAAAACTGGGTGACAGAAGAAATTTTTGAAAATATATTAACATTAATTAAAGTTTTTGGAACTAAGAACATAGAAATAAGTAGAAAACTCCTGTGAATTACAAGTGTTAGTGGCTGTGTGCAAGGAGGCGCTAACCACGAATAACGGGACTAAACACTTGCAGTAACTGCAAAAAAAAGTCAAGGGAAAAGAAAAAAAAAAAAAAAAAATCGAAGAATCCCCTAGCGATGGCTGATGTTGAAAAATTGACAGCCGCACCAGCGACTGATATACCTGTCTCATCTATAAATGCCAACGACACGGGAACAGTGAGCGGTAGCGCAGCCGATCTGGGCACCTCGCCCACACAGGAGCCCTCAAGCAATTCGCATCCCCATGACTCCGAGTACGACACAGCCAGTGATCTGGAGGGTGATTACGACGATGATGAGAGCGACAGCGAGGAGGAGACGGAAACCGACGACGACGAAACCGAGGAGGATGATGATGAGCTTGGTAGCGGTACCGTTAGCGGTAATGGGATCGATCGCAGCGGGGCCGACAGCGAGGCACAGAAGAAAGTTGATGAGGATCGCAGCAATCCTCAATATATACCAAAACGTGGCACCTTCTATGAACACGACGACCGCACTGCCGAAACGGAGGCTGATGGCATTATAGATACTGGCAACGATGGTGGCCCATGTCCACCGGGTGTGGAGCCCACTGGCGATGATGTGTCCAATGGCAACACTGCCACAGGCTCCACGCCGGCCGGACAGACGCCAACCATATCACAGGCCTCGAAAACCATGAAGAAATGGCAGCCAGCTTCGGGCGGTGATCGTTGGTCCCACGATCGTTTCGAGGCCAGCGAGCAGGCGCCCAAAACTCGAGCAGAGCTGCTGCAATCCTATGGATACGATATACGTAACGAGGATGCGGCGCCGCGTGCCCGTCGCCGACGACGGTATGGGCGCGGACCTAGCAAATACTCTAGAAACTGGGAGGATGAGCAGGCGTATCTGAAGGCCAGCAACAAAGAACGCAAGCCGCCCCGACCCCAGGACTTCCCGGCACTCAACGAGCGCAGCAGCACATCCAGCAGCAACAACAAAGTGCGCCGACCGCGCAGCTCCATTTCGCGCGAGGAGAAGGAGAATCGCGGCGAGCGACGCAACAATCATGCTGCCACTGCAGCTGGCGCTGCCAACGAGAAACAGCACCCCACTGGCTCAGGATCCATGGCGGGAGGCAAGTCGCAGGAGCCGCGTGAACGTGAGCCCAGGCAGCGCAACTATGGACGCGCCAATGGTGGCCACAATGCCAACGGGCGACAAAATGCCATGGAGTTCAAGCAGAAGTCGAATCGTGGCTCACATGGTCGTGGCGATCAGCGGGATTATGCGGAGCAGCGCGGCGAACGGGACTACCATGTGAACAGAGCAAATGGCAGCGGACCCAAACAGATAATCGATATACAGACACATCAGCAGCAAAAGCAGCAACAGCAGCAGCCACAACAGCAGCAGCAGCAGCAACAACACAGGCAACCACAGCAGCAGCAGCAGCAGCAACAGCCACAACAGCAACCACAGCAGCAACAACAACAACAACAACAGCAGCAGCAGCAGCCTCAACAACAGCAAAAGCATCTGCCATTGGTCACATCGAATCTATCACATCGTTTGCAGCAGGTGCAGCAGCGTAACGATCCTAGCCATGTGGGCAGCGTGCAAATGCACTCCCTGGCCACACAGAACCAACAGCAGCAGCAGCAGCAGCAACAGTTGCATCTGGCACAGCAGCAGCAGCAGCAGCCGCAACAATTGCCAGCGGAGCAGCGCAGCGGGCCCAAGCGTTACTCCAGTCTGAGACGCAGTCAGCACGAGGCCACACAGCAACAGCAACAACAACAACAACAGCAGCAGCAGCAGCATCATCTAGTGGAACAGCAACAACAAATGCAGCAACAATTGCAGCTGCAACAGCAGCAGCAACAGCAACAGCAGCAGCAACAACAACAATCGCAGCTAATGCTGCAGGATCCTCACATGCTCATGCAGATCGCCTACCAGCAGCAGGAGCTGCAGGCGCAGCTGCAGACACTGCAGTTGGGCCCAGCACCGCCAGCTGCGGTGGCCGCGCCACAGTCCAAGCAGCATGCGCCGCCCGCTGCAGCCTATCCACAGACGCAGGGTGCGCCCTATTATGAGTCGGTGCCCGTGCAGGTGCCTGTGCCGGTGCAGGTGCCAGTGCCCGTGTCAGTGCCGCAGGCACCCTATGTGAATCCGGCCAGCAATGCCTATCTGCCGGCCACGCCAGCGGCCGTGGCCTATGCCCAGGCTCAGTCGGCAGCCACGGTAGCGCCACAGGCAGCGCCTCAGGCGGCGCCGCCGCCGTCCACGCAGGCCGGCCAGGCCTATCACCAGAATTATAATACGGTCGGCGGCACCACATATTTCGTGCCGCCGGCCCAGACCACAACCCGCCCCGCTGTGCTGCCCCAGAGACGACCCACGAATGCCATACCCATCCTGCCGCCATCCGAGAAGCATAAGACGCGCACCGCCAAGCCGGACGAGGCGGCTGGCGGCAGTGGCAGTGGCAGCGGCAGCGGCAGCGGTAGTGGCGACAACATCGATCACATTATTGATAACATGTTCGTGCAGCGCCCGGCCTTCCAGCCGCCGCCCGCCTCGGCAGCGGAGACACCCAGCGACGATGGCAACAGCAGTGCAACTGTCGCTCAGCCAGCAGCCGTTGACCAGACCCACCTGGTGGCTGCGGTGCCCGGGCAAGAATGAGTGCACGTTTATGCTGATCCGCGGCAGCAGCAACAGCAGCAGCAGCAGCAGCAGCGACACTTGCGCAGCCATCAAGCACAGGAGGAACTGATGTCCAGTGGCTACGCCCTGCTGCCGCCTCAGATTAGCTACTATCGTGCCCACTGAAGGGCGCGAGAAACCCGAAGATTTTGACGAGATTGTTTCTTTAGCGGGAAGGATCTGTGATCCTTGTCCCCAACACTCACTCAACCTGTTTTAGAGCACTCACATACACACACACATTTGTAATTAGCGAATAGTTGCACTTAATCGAACTAACTAAGGTCGCTTCGACTACACCCAGAGTTCAGCGTAAGGCTTTCCAAGTAATCCATATATATATACCATATATGTATGTATATCTAGTTATAGAAAGTATCAAATGAATTTTTAACCAGAGTCCTCTCGCTGGCGCTTATTATCTAAATACATGAATATATATAAATATATATAGTCGCATTTTGAAGTTGGATTAATCGTGAATTGTAATTAATCATTGGACATTTGAATTTCAATAAAAGTTGTAACACTTAAAGCAAACGCTGAAAAAAAAAAAACAAAAACTATGATTATTTTGTAGACAATATTAGATTTATTTGGGATCTATAGAGGTTACAAAAACAAAAACTATTTAATACCCTAAACATGAATTAGCTGATCTGATCAGAAGCAAGCACTCGAGTTGAACGAATAAATTAAATACCAAAAACATTTTAATAATTTTATGAATTGAATTTGATTGATTTATAAGTAATTTTTAATTGATCCATAAGGTTTAGGATCAATATAATGTGAATTATGTTAAAAATCTTTACTTTCTATATAAATGGAATTTATTTTTAAATGTTATTTCGAAATATTTTCTGTTTTAAAATTTTTCTCTTAGTTGATTGTCAAGATTTGGCAAGATGTTCAAAGTTCAACATCCGTCTGATAGTGATTGTACATCTACAGTTGAACCAGGTTATAACGACTCTGACGAAAATTCTCCTCCCCAGAGAAACTTGTATAAGCAGTTTAGTTAAAATGCCTGACCTAGTACAAGAAAAATATTATGAACTTAAGACCTACACATAGTACACATATAAAAGTAGATTATGATATGGAACCGCCTGCTGATTTATGCTTAGCAAGGCATCTCTATTGGAATGCCGATTGCATATTGAATTATATAGAAAGCTGACGCGCGTATATATGTATGTACATCTCGTTGCTTGGCAGTTTACAATTTGGAATCATTTTGCTGCTGCTCTAGCAGCCGGCGAATGCGACGGAACGACTCCATGAAGATGATATTGAATTTGCGTGCGCTGCTCTTGATGCTGTCCCGATAGGCAGTCGAGTTCATGTAGACGCTGCAAGTTGAGGGGAGTATTTTAATATGCGCAATGGACTGTATGGGGGATTTAAGACTTACGCATCCGAGGTAATCGAATAGAAGACACCATAGCCATCCAGTGTCATGGGCGCCACAAAGCCCACATTGGGCGTAAAGCCCAGCGTGCTGGAGGATAGGACGAAATTGCCACCGCCGCCGGCCTTGGCATAGAGCGGATCATCATACAGAGCGGGTATGTCCAGGTTGTTCTCATAGGCCGCGCACCACAGCCCAAAGAGATGCCTGTCTATGCCATGACCCTTGCGTGCCTCGTCCATCTGATATCGATGATCGACGACAGCGGCGCGAAATGCCTTCACCAGCTGCTCATCCGTAGTATTCTTGTTGCTGGAGGCCAGCAGGAAGTCGTAGACAGCATTCGTGCAGGAGCGCAAAGTCTCAGTGCGTCCATTATAAAAGTGGCGCATCAGCGCCGTCTCATAAGTGGGTGCAATCCTGGCGAGAATCACAGATGTTAGGCAATGGAAATGTGAGTGCAAAGCATGCATTGTCTTACTCCTGGTGCATCTGGTAGTACGCCCACTGCATGAGCACTTGCACAAAGGAGTCGGGATGCAGTTTCTGAGTCTTCATGAAGTCCTTGCCATAATCATCAAACACCTCAAAGGTAACGATGACATCGATGCCCTGCAGGGTACAATTTTAAAATGGCGAGAATGCTCAAATTCCATATATACATATATTCCTACTAACCCTTTCATCGATCTCATGCAGCACGCGCTTAATCTCCGACTTGAGTGTATCATCCAGATCGAACTTAATCTCTTGCACTTCCACCACTTTCGTTCCGTTCGCCTCATTCCAGTTCGGCTCGGGCACCTCCAGGAAACTGAGCTGCATGAACGTGGCAAAGCTGGCGCTGACCGTTCCATCGTAGCAGCTGTGCTCGCCCGTGAACACATAGTGCCCGTTCTTGAAGGCGATGATGCAGCTGCTGCGATCCGCCCAGCGGGAATGGTAGTCGCCGTAGATGCACAGCTGTGACGACTCCTCTGTGTTCTGCGGCTGATGCTCGTCGAAGCAGACGTCTACGCAGGAGCTTTCTACCAGCTTCAGATTCTGCTTGTTCGCCTCCGAGAGGTTCATCAGGTGCTTGCGGTTCTTGGCCCAGCTGGTGCGGTTGTCGTGAGTGAGCGCGGGCACGCCATCGCCCTCTGGCTCATAGTCCAGCATGCTCCGTATCCGCTGCAGAGCAACGAGAATCTCGGGTGCAGTCAGAATGGAGTCGTCGTCGTGCACACAATTAAACGTGAACTGGCGACCCTTGCCCGTGATAATCAGGTGCGTTGGTGTGCGTCCCTCGGACTTGGTCAGAAAGTGCTTCTCAATGTGGTCCTTCTCCTCGCCCGGCACACGCGACGTAGAATAGAAATGCTTATACAGCGCCGAGGAGTACTTCACCCGGCCGCCGTTCGAGGAGAGAGGCCTGATGTTCTCATTGCGCACCAGATCCCAGAACTCCAGCGAGTGATAAATCTGACGAGCGAGACTCTGAAACGATTGAGATTCGTTTCAGTGATTGCAAAGGATTGGGTTGATGACTGTTAAACCTTGAGCATGTAATCTGGTCGCTCGGGCACGCCCACATGGCACAGCTGGCAGGGCATGGACATGATTTGGTAGGGCAACAATGGCAGACGCATCGTGTGATATGCATAATCCTCCCACCAGCTGCCCAGCCAGTTCTTCATACGAGCCGCACGCTCCTTCAGCATGTCCTGCAATTTGGCTCCAATGCCCGTCTCGAACTCCGCAATGATGCGCCTCGTCTCGGCCAGCTCCTCGTCCGTGCCAAAGGGCCGCAAGCCGGCATAGTAACGTTGCAGTGTGTCTCTCAGCTCGGGCAGCGGCAGCGGTGGCAGCGTCTCATCAAAGCTAAAGGTGCTCTCATGATTATCACCGATAAATAGGCTGGCACGGTCCATAATAACAACCCAAAATAGCTGCTAAATATATTAACTACATTAATTTCATGGTCCATTTATTTATCTATAATCGTCTCTAGATAAGCGGATAAGCAGCAGCTGATTACATTTTCAATTTTTGCTGCACAAATGGTCCAAAGTTTCACAGTTAACTCTTGGCCAAAGGTCGCTTACAAGCGGACGCATACACACACATACACATAGGCTCATATGTTAATAAGCATTTTGTTTTATTTTACGCTTGATTAGCCTGTTGCTGCGTCTCCAATTTTACCGACCTTCACGTGTGTCCAACCGGTGCGTCGAAGTGCCGCTAGACGACTGAATGCCTTGATGGAAACCAATCCAGCCACAAGCGTTGTCGAGCCCTCTTGTGTGTGTGTGCGTGCGTGAGTCTCTCAAACTGAATTGATTTGATAAGACAGCGATCGATCAGAGCGGTTGAATGAACGCATTCTATAGATAAAACCTCGACATATACATATGTACCTATACATACGCATGTGTATGAATAGAGCGGTTAAATGTTTTCATTTTAATGGATTTGCATTTTTGCAATGCATGCGCAATCATTAGTAACCATGGCTCCAGCAACTAGTACAATAAACTGTGACGTCATGCCTCAATTGTCTGCAAGAGAGAAGTGTTTTGAACTTTGTACCCGCCACCCGCACACTGAGACACTATTCTAGAGCTGGCAATGTTCTCGTTTGTTGCGCGTGACACGAGCACGACGAAGCAGGATGTTCTTGATGAAAATCAACAAGTTGGATGAGCTCTGAAGAATCTATGTAAAAAAGTACATATTAATAAAATGCGCAGTTGAAAACATTTACATAATATTTTATCAGTGTAGAATATATATAAAAAAAAAATAGTAATAATTATTATTTACGTATAAGTTACATGCTAATTAAATACATTAATTTGCTATCCATTGATAAAATCGAACAGATAATTGCACTTATACATACTACATCTATAATTTCCATTTCATAATGATGCCAATTAGTAAAAAACAATTATACTGCCCAGATGACAACACGCACATCTGATTATGTTTTTAAATATATTGGCATATTTTTTAATAGAAGTTGGTATATGATAATGGCAGGCATTGAAGCCATGTTAAACATGTAATAATATATAATATATTTAATATCAGTGGCTTATAAGTATTAACGCCAAGATACAGCTACGATGTCAAATTTCTATTGGGTCGCTGGTTTCAATTTGTTTATGTGCTCCAGCTGTGATTCTAGTGCTGCCACACTATCGAACGAGTGGCAGCTCCGTTCTGCTTGTTTCGCAAAACATCTGGCATTAATTTCGTGAAATGAGCAAATACACAAAAAACGAATTATATAGAACATTTTATTTTCCCATAACGCTTGCCCAATTAAGCGGCGATTATTAATTAACCTGAAGAGGCCAAAAAATGCTACCATCGACGGGCCTTTTCAAGAGTTTCGCTTGCCCATACTACAACAGCGCCGGCAACGGCAGCGGCAGCAATGATGAAAACGGCGAAGCGTCCTTCAACTGCAAACGTCCTTTCTGCCATTTCAAGCACAATCGCAAGGGTAAGTGTGTGTGTGTTTCAAGTTATGCAAACATCTAACGCTCTGTTCGCAGACGATGTGGAAACGACACTGCCAGCGGAATCGGTGCCGGAGTACAAGCCAGCGCCGGTGCCCAAATTGCTCTCCCTTCCATTGCCCGAGATGACGATGTGTGCGCCCAAAAAGAAGCTCAATCTGGAATACCATCCAGAGAAGCCGGCCCTGAATGCTTCGCCGGCGAAAAAACGTTATGACGATTCAACCAGTGCACCCAAATATGTGCCTTCCGCGGTAGCAAATGGTGCTGAAGACGAGTGGGCAGAATTAGATAAAGAAGAGGAGCCAGAAGAAAAGCAACAACAAGAACAACAGCAAGAACCAGTGAAGGCTACGGAAGAGGAGGAAGAATTGGACGAGTTGGCCAAAACAACTATTGACATTAAGCCCGAATCCCAGGCAGCCAGCGAAGAGATCCCAAAGAGTGACAACGAAAAGAAGACTTCATCGTCTTCGTCCAGTGCTCGCAGCGAAAGCCGTAAACATACACACAGATCTAAGGACAGTAAAGAGCGTCACAGCTCGTCCCAGAAAGAAAAAGAGCGATCATCTGGCGAGCACCGTAGTTCCAGTTCCTCCTCCAAACACAAATCATCTTCATCGTCGTCTTCGCATAGAAAATCATCGAGCAGCGATAAGCATCGCAGTGAGAAGAAGTCGAGCAGCAAGGATAGAAGCAGTTCATCCAAAACCGCAACAGGATCCACAACATCTGCGTCATCATCGTCTAAGAGTCGCCATCACAGTAGCTCTCGCTCCACATCCACATCACGCAGCTCGAGCAGCTCGAAATCCAAATCTAGCTCCAACTCTAACTCTCACTCCACTTCCAACTCCAACTCCAAATCCAGCTCTAGCAAAAGTACGACTAAATCCGAAACAGACACCTCAACTTCTATTGAACTGCCAGCCAAGCCTGATGATGACCTTGCATTGGATTACGAAATGAATGTGGATGTGTCCGAGGCGGAAATTGTGCGCCAGTGTGAAATGATATTCGATGAGCTGGAGCAGGCGTTTGCCCAAAAGCCGGAGGAGACAAGCGCGGAGAATGTGCGCAAACGCAAGGCGCCCTCGCCGGACATTGAGGCCTACACCGAGGCAGCTACGGCGGCTCTGCAGAAACGTCGGGTGGCCCATGAGAATGCGGACAAATGCAAGCCGCAAGCGCCGGTGGCAGTCCACAAGCCGAATCATATACGCAACGCGATGCAGGCGATCTTCGACAGACGGACCGAGCTGCGACGCCAGGAGAAGCTGCGTGCAGAGGCAGATGCCGAGCTGTTGCGGCAGGCCCAGGAGCGCGTGCGCATAGCCCAGGAGGAGCTGCGCGAAGCGCGTGCCAAGACCCTAACACCGCTCATCTCACGCAGCAGCCTGACACCACCAGCGCGCACAGGTGACCTGAGACATCTCTCTACTTATCTATACTCTATAAGCTTAGTTTAATACTATTGATTTGCATCCACGCAGCTCGCACCATAACGCCCGTGGCGAATGTGATAGCCATCGCACGCGCCAAGAAGAAGATCGAGGAGTTGCAGGCGGAAAAGAAGCCCGCCTTCACAGCTGCCCAGACGTTCAAAGGCGGCACTCGCCTGGCTCACAAGCCGACAGCGGCATTGGACAAGGTGGCGCCTGCAACGGGTGTGGCTGCTGCCAAGCCGCCGGTGCTGGAGCCGCAGAGCTCGAAGATATCGTACAACATACGCATGCAGTATTATGAGATGATGGTGAAGCAATGCACCGCTATCTACCCACAGCTGACTGACGCCTGGGAGCGGGCGCAGGTCGAGGAGCTGGCCGTGTTCAAGAAGTGCAGCACGCCGTCGATCTATAAGAACAGCTGCATGCTGGCCATCAACAAGCTGCGCAAGGAGGCCGTCGAGGCGGGCAACCAGCCTAGTGTGGCCAACAAAACTGTTTCGCACGAGATGATGCTGGGCGGCAAGCGGGCGCTCACCACATCCTGGAGCGTGGAAAAGAAGGAGTGCGTATGCAGAGATAGCTCTGTTCGAGTTTTTACTAATAATCGACTCTGTCTTTTAGCAAATCGTCATCGGAGCCCTTCGATACACTCAGTGCGGAGAAGGCATACGAGATGGTGTACGATCTGCGTCTGACTGACGAGCAGCTGGTGGAGAACGGCTTCCCACGGCCGGGCAAGGTGCGCGGCACGGCTGTTATACGCTCCAGCCGGCCGAATCGACGACCCAACGAGACGGAACGCTACTGCACCCGCTGCGGCAAGGTGTTCAATCTGAGCATCTATGACACCAAGTGCACGGACATGTGCAACTATCATCCAAAGAGCACGGGCTACCGGCGCGGCTTCACAGATAATCAGCATCGGTGCTGCCAGCAGCCAGCGGGCACGCCTGGCTGCAGCTATGCCAACTACCATGTCAGCGACTACTACGATCCGGATAAGCTGACCTGTTTCATAAAGACCATTGAGCGCTCGGACGACTATGTGCCCACCAAAAAGGATATTTATGCGCTCGACTGCGAAATGTGCTATACGACGCACGGCATCGAGCTGACCCGAGTGACCGTCGTGGACATCAATGGGCGCAGCGTTTACGATGCTCTGGTCAAGCCGGACAATCAAATTGTGGACTATAATACTGTGTATGTATACGACTGTGAGCGATGCTTGATTGACTGATTGATTGATTGACTCGATTCGGTTTAGCTACTCTGGCATTACGGAGGCCATGCTCTCGAAGGAGACACGCACGCTGCGCGATGTTCAGGCGGTGCTCATGTCCATGTTTCATGCCAAGACGGTGCTGGTGGGCCACAGCCTGGAGAGCGACATGAAGGCCTTGAAGCTGATACACGACGTGATCGTGGATACATCGGTCTTATTCCCCCACAAGATGGGGCTGCCCAAGAAGCGAGCACTGAAGACGCTGTGCATTGAGAACCTAAAGCGCATTATACAAGAAAATGGTAAGCGGCTGCCCGACTCTATATCTATATCTGTGTCTATATATCGTTATCTATGCTCAACTTGCAGAGGCTGGCCACGACAGCGCCGAGGATGCGGAGGTCTGCATACAGCTCATCAAATACTATTTGCGCAACAAGATTAGTTGAGCTGTCCAAGCGGATCACATTAGTTAATTAATGTTTGGGATTGAATTAAACATGTCATCGATGCGGGCACATACATACGATTCGCAATATGTAACTCAACTCCTCAGACGAATCCCACACTTGAAATCAAAACGTATCCCATAAGTGAGCCTTAAGATCGAAAAGAAATCAATATATATATAATGCATATTTATATATAAAATACTAAATACAAAGAATAAGACATTATTTGAAATGGTTTGCATTCGCTTGCATCTCGCACTACATCCAGATGCGCTCGAACTCCTGCTCCAGTCGCTTGGCGATCCTGGGCGCACTGGTGATGAGGCAATCGCCACAGCCTCTGGGCACCATCACCCAGTTCGAGGAACCAGTTATGCAAACGGTCAAGGCATTTGGCTTCCTTTTTCGCGCATTAAAGCAGAGCTTTATCAATTTTATTAAATAGTACAGCATACTCGCCTTTTCGTTGCTTTTAATTGACAAGTGCAACAGCAAATTTTCAAAAGCCGCTGGAGAGCTGCCACCTTGCAATAAATGCGATATTGCCAGCTTAAGGCGTAACGGCTTTGCTAGCTGCAATTACAGCGCTGCCAGCTGCCAATACTGGCGATGCCAGCTTATGCTATTTAACATACTGTCTGTATCGATGTGAAAGTTTCTTTTGTTTTTATGAAAATTGAATTAATCGGTAATATATTAATTATTTGATAATAGAATTCAAATTCCATGGGACTCCAGCTCAATTTTGTTATCAACAGCATTCGAACGTCGTTTTTCAGCTTTAGACGACCAAGTTTTCTCTCAAATAACAAAGGAAAAAACGAACAAAAACTTCAGCTTTCCAGGTGCCACAAAAAACTTCATAAATTGCAAGTTTTATAACTTTTCTTTTTGTAATTTGTAATATGTATCGCATAGACTTGTTGCTGTAAGAAGTAGGGTAGGTGTAGATGTCAATGTCCGAATTACATAGAACGAGCAGCTATAAAATAAATTTAAAATTAGCAGTTGATATATTGTATTTAAAATTTGAATAAATACATGAATGTGTGTTCCTTAGTAAACTTCTTCATATTTTTCATTGAGCCAAAGCTCAACAAAGGATATACAATATTCGATATGGCATAGGATTTTTGTTGTTTCATGTTTGAATGTAATTTAAATCAGATTTCATGTTGTACTCGATATATTTTTCAATTATACGCGTAACGGCTGTTGGCAACAGCTGCGCACAATTGTTGTTGTTGTTGTTGTAATTGTTTAACAAGTATTTGCATGATGTGGTCTTTCAGTTTTCATAAAAGTTGCTGCTTATCGAACTTTTACGCCGTGAAATTCTATTACTCGAAAACAAAAGAAGAAGAGAGGAAAAATCGAGTAAAAGTTTTTTTCTTTTACTTTTATTGGCATTGGCTCAGTAATTCGTAGTAATTGTTTCCGCCGGACTTTGATTGGTCGTTCTTTTGGTTGGCAAATGGATGAATGGATGTGACTCGAAGTAGCTGGCGAAAGGGAATGAACTAGGAGTGGGTTAGCTGGGAGCAGGAGCGCTTCACACATAAACCTAACGAAATGTAAATAATATTAGTGGTACTTGGCAATGACAATGTGCATATGTGGCCCAAAAAGCCGAAAGACCGCACACACTGCAAACAAAACACACGCAAGTGATGCCTCGAGGGCTCGCAGAGGGAACGGGCCTAAAGGGCGACCGCCGAAGGGCTAGTGTGCAAAACAAACACAAGACCCAAATACAAACAACACAGGCACATACACATACACATACACACACATATACATATGTATAAATACTAAGAAGCTAGAAAAACAAGTGTAGATGGGAGAGCACAAGTGGGGCAGGGCTGGGGGCTAAGTCAGTGCTGCTTGACTTGTCCCTCTGTCACACATTGGGCGACCTGGCCAGGCGGAAGTATACTTAAGACCGTCGAAATAGAGGCATTAAGATCTTTACAGTTAATCCCTTGAGTAAATGTTGGCTCTATGTAGGTGTGCGTGTGTGCGTGTATGTGGTCGCGAGGACATTGTTGTGCCAATACACTAGCAGACACACAACCACAGTGTATACACAGTGAAAAATGTGGTTAACAATAAAACAGCATTCTGTACGTTAAATACTTAAATTTAAGGAAACTTTATTGCAAATTGAGTTGCTTAGGCATAGTAAATACTGCATTTAAATTTAATAGCGATTCGATAATAGTTTTAAAATATTAAGCACAACAACTTTCATAGAACTGGGACAAAACATTTACGCATATGTAAAAGCTTTCTCCCCCCAAAGTGCTGAAAATAACATTTAATGTAAGTTTTTAAAATATGTTAGCGAGAATTTCTGTTAAGTTCCTTAATAAAATATAGGTAGTTGTTAAACCCAACCGAATTAGAACCTGGGACTACTCGCTTATCCCTGTTATCCCTGTTACACAAGCGCCTTTACCACTGCGCTATTGCCACACGAAGGAAATTTGTGATAATTTGTAGACGTCTTGCCAGTGTTAAATAAGCGTGCCTTCACTGAGGCATGGGGTTGCGAGTTCGATGCTCGACTAGGTTCTATTTTTTAAATAGTCCAGAAAACCACTGGAAAAGTATGTTAAGTTTATTAAACAGTTTAAGCAATAATATTTATGTATATAAAAAAAAAAAAAAAAACAATTACCAAGTCAAGCTCACACACACTTTAAATTGCATCTACATTCCCTTTTTACAGTGTATGTTGTCTAGTTGTTATTTAGCTTAAGCACATTCCAAAAAAAGGCTTAAAAGCTTGTACACATATTCATTTTTTGGGGGTCCCGTGAGTTAACGTTGCGGCTGTTGTCCTGCGACTTGGGCCGCGCCTAATGTTTGCTACTGAATATTTCAGTTAACCAGCGACAATGACAACAAAAACAACAACGGCAACAGCAACAACAACAACAACAACGGCAAATGCCTCTCATGCGTGCAAGTTAAGTGCTTAAAGCATTTAGCCTAACGATTTTGGCTTTTAATTTGCACTTTCAGCTAACAGCGGTGAGCAGAGCCCGGAGAGCGGAGGCGTGTCACGTATTTATTTAAGCAAATTGCGCAAAAATATTAAAGCAGGCGAAAAACTGAAATAATGTGTGTGCCTGCCAGACCAGCTGCCGAAAGCCGGCGAAAACCTTTTTACAACTTTTCTAGAGTCACAAAGTAAAAAAACAAAAACAAAAAAAACAAAAAACTGTTAAGCAGCAGCCCCGCCCACATATAAATAAGGCCAAAAAGGCGCAAAGAAAACAAGGGCGGAAAGCGCAAAATAAAGTCATCACAAACATATTAGCAGCGAAAAACACCTGAGCAAATAGATTTATATGCACGATAAAGCACAGAGTAATTTCCCTTAGATCCTGTCGCCTGTGCTCCCAGTGCTCTCCACCTGCTGGCTGACGCCAAGTGCAGCACATTTGCCACTCGGCCCGGCGTTCGCCTGTTGCCTAAGCCACAAAATAGCTGGGGCCCAAGATAACATCACTTTATTGTAAGAAAGTTAAAACACAGAAATGCAAGCCAAAGCCAAAGCCAAAGCTAAAGCCAAATAGCCCAAAAAGGTAACTGCGTGTGGCTGTCTCCCACTCCCTCAAGCTCTTCTCTCTCTATCTGCCACCCCCCAAAGTGTGCGTGTGAGCAGGCACTTAAAAAAAATGCCAAATATAAAAAAATGCCGACACATGCTCCAAGCCAAAAATCATACAAATAAATGTGCAAATTCTATATGCTCTACCTGTTATATATACATTATATATCTAGAGTCTAAAACACTATTTTGAATCTCCAAAATTATAAATTACTTATTATTTGCTCTACCATAAATTCCTTTCATGCATATTTAAAAGTATATTTCCCATTATTGTCATAAATTGCCAATGAATGTATCAACTGTTAGTTTATGTGTATAGCAACTATTAACACGATTAGCAACTGTTAAAATATAAGGCTACTGCAAAAATGTATTCATGCTGTTAAATGTTAACTGTTGCTTAAAGCTGCTATCGAACAGAATGCAAAAGCTAAGCGACTCTAATGCAATGTATATCTAACAGAGCGTATAAAAGTTTTTCGATGTCATTTTGGCATTGGTTTACGAGCGACTTCCTTTTGTTGGGTGTGAAATTATAAAAATTTTCTCTGAAGACGCTAGCTAGAGCTTGAGCTCGAATTCGAACTCAGGACTCGAACTCGAAATCCCATGAGAAGCTGCTAACAATAAGGCCAGGCGACCATGGTAGTTGAGGCTGCAACATGCAACTGAACGTGAGCACGTGCTGCATGCATGTGACACTGAAGTTAGCTGAGAGAGGGAGAGAGAGAGAGCGGGAATGTGAGAGTGGGAGAGCGACAGTAGTAGAGGGAGTAAGTGTAAGAGTAAAGTTCTACGAGGCGAGGTCAGCCCAGGCCATTAGCAGCTAAAATGCTGGACAAATAATTAGGATGGCAAGAAGAAGAAAAAATAAAAATAAAATAATATAAAAATAGCGTAGCTCGAAGGACACATGAGTGATGGCCACTATCGAAGGATGTGGTCATGTATATATAGAAGGGGATATATCACACAAATTGGCATTGCTCAACATGGAAGTCAAGTGGCTTTTGGCTTTTGGCTTTTTGCTGTCAAAGATTTGTCGCGCACAAGTAGCAGAGGAAGTGGAAGAAGAAGAAGACGAGCCAGCGAGACAGCAGCAGAAAAAAAGTTAATTGCAGTTAATGACGACATTAATCACAAGAAAATGAAGCCCAGCGCCGTTGACAATAAGCGCCAAGCGACAAATGAAGAGCCAGCGACAGCGACAGCGATAGAGACATAGACAGACAAGGGGGCAGAGGAGAGGAGGAGCGAACTGAATAGAACAGAAGAAGAGGCGTCTATTAACACCGATACCCAGATACACTTTATGCACTACAAAGGCAATGTGGGCAGCTAGGAAGATGGGAGTTGGGTGGGCGTGGCGCAACAAGCGAACAGAACAACAGGATGCGAGTAGGAAAAGCAATTTCACTGCGAGCTTCCTTTAAGACAAATAAGTCAGCTGGATCAAAAGGACCTTTCAGGCGTGGCACAATAGAAATGAATTATAAGCGGCAAAAGCCGGTTGTAGCGCAGCAGGAGCAAGGGGGAGGGATAGGGAATAGGGCAGAGCGCGAACCAACCGGCGCAATGTCAGCGATAATAATGAACAACAACTATGCAGCCATGACGAATGATGCTGCTGCCCTGCTCACACCAGTACTCATTGCCCTCTCCTCCCACTCCCACTCCCACACTTTGTCTGTCGCTTGCGCTCTCTGTGCAAGCAGCTAAAAGTACAATAATTGCCGCCAGATGGCGCTGCGTGTCCAGTGCTGTTAGAGACAATAATCGTCAGTTTGTTTTTTATTATGTTTGGCTATCTGCAGATTAAACTCGCTTTTGATTTAGGTGTTACATTTGAATAGAGCTTAATGCTTGATGACTTGTATGAAGGCTATAGCTTACATATATGTTATCTGGTTTGTAAGCTAATTATTTAAAGCAGTGGACTCTAACTTTAGCTGATCAATCAAATATTATACCTGAATATTTCCCTGAATTTTGGGAATAATTCTTCAATTTCCCTGTGAATTTTTTGAAATGAATTTCCCTCTAATATGTGTGGGCATATGCTAGAGGACATTTCTTTTACTTGATAAACAACAAAATTTCCTTCTCACCAAAGCACACTGCACTTTACAAAGAAAAAAGTGAATTTGTGAGAGTTAATTCACAGAAAAAAAAAAGAATGAAAAATAGTGTTTGGCATAAAGCTAGATAAATCGATTTATCAAATTGTAATTGCCTTTACAATTTGTTGCTTTTGCATGAAATTCAATTTCGATTTGGAATTCAAATTCAAATTCGAATTCGAATTCGAGCGAGAACAATGCGTTAATTAAACGCACGCAGTTGCCTAATGAGCTCGCCATTGATTGTGCTGATAAATGATAGCAAGTGATAGCTAGAGCATGGTTAGATGGAGTTGGTGTTGGAGAGCTGGAGATGTAGCTGATGCTGGCCGAACTGGCCAGGTAATGAGGAGCACGTCTTTAGCAATTGCCGCACGAATGCGCTTGCAGCAGCTGCTACGCCATTTCCTCTGGAATGTGCGTCTGTGTGTGCATGTGTGTGTGTGGGTGGGTGCGAAAACAAAGATGTCTGTGGAATTTATGCAACATGAGAGCGTCTATAACTTATCCAATTAAAACTCAATAAACGCGACAGCCCAAAGCTCGCCCCTCACATGCCAGCCACGCCCTGGGCTAGGCCTGCAAGGCGGCGGGCACCGGGCACCGGGCAGCGGGCAGCGGGCGTGGCTGTTCAATAAGAGGCAGCTCCTGGCTGCTGGCTGTTGGCTGTTGGCTGCTGGCTGGCTTAACGCAGCGATTACAAGTGCCTTCAGCTGGTAATCCACTTTTGGAAATGCAGCCAGTGCCAGCAACAGCTACGGCTCCTTTGGCAGGACGAGTGCGTCCTTTGCCTGTCTTCTAGCCAAGCAGCCAGCCAGCCAGCCAGCCAGCATGACAGCCACAAATTGAAGATGACAAAATGTCTAAACAAGCAACCTCTATAACTATGTGTGTGTGTGTGTGTGTGTGTGTGTGTGTGTGTGTGTGTGTGTGTGTGTGTGTGTGTGTGTGTGTGTGTGTGTGTGTGTGTGTAAGCATTTCTAGCGGAATAATCAATAAATTACACACCTGTCTGGCCACAGAAAATTTATATATACAGCAAGCACACGCTATAATGAACAGTTCAATTGCTTTTGCCTGCTGTGAGAATGAGAAAGGAAATTGATTTAGCTTAACTTCATTAAGTTAATGAAGTAACGAGCTATATTATTAATATTTTAACTTATTTATATTTTAAATCCAATATAAAATCATTTCAAAATAGCTTTGAACTATTGCTATCAGGTACATCAAATTTTGTTTTAATACATATTTTAATAATATTTGCTATAATAATTATTTACTATAAATAAATATGATTACATAAACTACTTATGGTTTTTTCTGAAAAACCTTTTTATATTTTTATTATTTATTTATTTTTATTTATATATTTTATTTATTTATTTATTGTTATCAAGAATTAATTCTAAATAACAATTTGTTAGGCCAGAGCGACAAAGGCCTTCAGGCATTATTTACATTCTATAAATTATTTATTTTATATACATTATTTACATTCGATACTTATTTATATATATATATATATATATATATATATATATATATATATATATATATATATATATACATATATATTTACATTATATACATTATAGCTCTGTTTTGAGTTTATTTATAATTTTATATATAATTTTCTATATTTGTTTTATTAGGTTCTAAGGAGATAAGGGTATTGAGTGTGGGAGAATTTTTTATATATATTTTATATGTATCTCTTAAATCCATATTATCTACTTTTATCACATTTTCCCGCTTGTCTCATGTCGTTTGCTTTCAGCATTGGCAAATGAATTTGTTTACTTTGGATATTTCCTTAAATATTTTGCATATAATTTGCCATGCTGCTGCGATGGCTGCTGTTCGTTCCAGTCAGCTTTCACTGTAGCTGCAGCTATACAGCTTAGAGTTATGGCTTTGACTTCAGCCAAGACGTAATATACATACATATAAGTATACATATACATATATACATACTCGATTATCTATATAAAAATATTTTTCAAGAGATTCCGACAGCGCATTCCGCAGGTGCCATTCGCCAAGGCGACCCGCTGCAAGATGCCAATGCCGACGATGGCTGTGCGGACGGATGAAGGAGCTCTGGCCAGTGTGTGGGTGCGGATGGGGCTGTTTGGCTGGTTCGGCTTCAATATTTCACGCTGGCCAAGTTTTCGATTGTGTTGGGCTGTTGCGGCTCGGCACTTGGTGGTAATTGTCCTGCCAGCCACTGGACTTGCACATTGTTAAGCATTGCCAGCAGCACGGCCACGGCCATGGCTCCGGGTCTACCTAGCAGGCGAGCACTCCGGGCCTAGCTGGCTTCTGGCTCTCCGAGCTGAGTGAGTATTTGTGCGTGCCATTCTGACAGGCAGCGCTGGCAGCAACTGAATTTTTGATTTATGTGCATTACTTATGCTTTTACTTAGTTGTCTCCCGCACCCCCACTCCACACCAGCACTCCCAATCCCTTTCTCTCTCCTCGCCTCGGCCATATTGCCGTCTCTGTTTGTCGCTTATGCTCGGAACCACCAAATTGATGCTAAGTGCTGAGGCGCGCGTGCGAAATGGGTTGAGCGGCAGAGCCAGCAGGAGTAGCAGGAGCAGCAGCAGCACCAGGAGCTGTGGAAGCTGCCAGCCACAGCAATAGATACACTCAGCGAAAAGCTATGCTCAAATGTTGTGTTAAGAAATGCTTTAAATATTTTTAATCAAGTTTTCAGGTGAAGAGAATTATTTAAAAAAAAAAAAAAAAGAATTATATTGTTTATAATCAGAATAAAAAAATATTAATAATAATAGTTAATACGATTTATGTAAATATTAAATAATTTAAAAAACTGTAGTGACTGTCATCAAATTTGTTTAAATTATAACTGTAAAATAAAGGAACTTATACATTTTAAATGTGTTGCTCAGAGACATAAAAAAGCTTAAAACTTTTATAGTTTTTGTAACAAAATTTTCTAAAGGAGCCACACATATACATATACTATATACATATATCTTTAGAGCCTTAGTACTTTTATGGACCGTTAATTAAATGTTTATTGCATATAAAAAGTTTGTTTACAATTTACAATATTTAAATATCAAAGGGAATTTCTTATGAGCTCTCTCTTAAGAGCTAAAAGATTCACTATTTTTCTTAGTTTGGCAGTTTTTTTTTTTTTTTTTTTTTTTTTTTTTTTGCATTTATATATTTTTAAATGCTTTTATATACTAGAAATAAGTTATTTTTTTTAAATATTTTTGGCGATTTTTTTTTAACCGAATTGTATACTTAAAATAATCCAAAGATTTGCGGTAGTCAAACTGAAATTCACTTAACAGCAACAAGTAAATCTCTCAATTTTTTTAAGGTAAGATATAAATATATATTTTTTATTTTTTTTTAAGAATAAGAAAAAATAAAGACGTTTCATTAAATGTTAAAGACCTTTCAAATGTAGTCTAAGAATCCACATTTTATGAACTGAATCTTCATGAAAATATGAAATACCTATATTTAGTAATAACTTGTGGTTTTAAATACCTTTTCAGGTCTTTACCCATTGAACTGGGAAATAAATTTGGCAAGTGAAGTGTATCTGGGGCACTTCAGCACTCGCTTGAAGTTTTCCGCAAGTGTGGCTCGATGCGTTTTGCTGTGTGTTGAGCCTTTTTACACACACGCACACGCAGACATACACCCATACTCGTATATTAAATACCATCCTTGGAGAGTCATCAGCATTCCTCGAGCGGTTTTTATTTCCGTTTTCATTAGTTGCTTTTTACACAAGTGCCGCCCACACATACACACGCACACACACACACGCATAATGGCATTAATGTCTCGTTTACACACACACATAGAGATCTCTCCTTCTCTCTCTCTCTCTTTGGTTGGCTTTTCCCACTAGTTTGTCAATGGCAGCCATTTCTATGTTTGCTCACGTATTTTGCTGTTGACATTCCCTGAGCTGCTGCTGCTGCTGCTGCCTCTACTCCTGTTGTTGTTGTTGTTGTTGTTGTCGTTGGTGTTGCTGCGGCCAGCCCGAAATGAGTATGAAAAATGCTTGCGATAATTTGTTGACCTCAACAGGCGATGTTTATGTAAAGAAAGAATAAAATAACGAGAAAGAGAGCAAAGCAAACACACACACGCACACCCACATATGTATATACATACATGTGTATTAGGCACATACATTAAAGACATTTTAAAATTGTTTTGTCAATTTGTTGTGTGCAATGCGGCGTATGCTTGATAAGTCGCTCGACGCTCGTCGGTCTAGGGCCATAAGTGCGGCACAGACACGAACTGGATTTTTGGGCGCTAATCAAATCACGTACTTAGCCAAGTAAAGTACACACAAACACGCACACACTCACACACACAAACGGGCACACACGGGACACAAAGTATGCCACATGCTGAATAAGACGTCTTAAGACGCCGCAACGGAGCTACAGGCAACGTGGCACAGGCACAGACACAGGCACAGGCACAGCAATGCGCATTAATAGCTTAGACAACACACACACACACTCATACATGTATGTGCCATAGGTACAGTGAAGCGGCAGTTAGATGGTCTAACATCTCTTAATTCAAACATATTTATTTATATTTAAAAATATTTAATAATAACACAAAAATACTCTCTAATATATTGCCTCAATAAAAAGTATAATTTAATTGCTAAATATAATTTATTTGCAGTTCTTGCTCATATTTTGTATTTTAATAATATAAAAATTTTTGTAAACACAAAATGCAGAGAAAATGTACACATTTTGGCGATTAAACTCTACTTTTTATTGAAACTAAAATTTGAATCCTCATCATTTATATCAATAAATAAGCAAAAATTTAATCGTTTTTTTTTTTTTTTTTTTCAATAGTTTTATTTGTTGTTAAGAGCAATTGCTAGTTTGAAATAGTTTTCGTTTAACTTACATTTATCTTTATTTATACAAATTTATGCATTTTTCAATATTTTAAAGCTTTAAATATTACCCTCTGACTTATTTTCTTATTTAATTGAAATTCCGTCACTTTAGTTTTGCTAATACTCTGAAATGCTATTATTAACACAGCTTACATTCATAATCTATTGCTTTCTATTCAATTACATTTCTTTCGAGCCGTGCATATTTAAAGCTTTTACGAATTCAGCTTTGAAGTGGCTCTAGTCGACTGTGGCTCAATTGCCTGAGCGACTTGTTGCAGCTATTAGCGCCGTTTGCAGTCGGAGTTTTTGCTCGCGCCTTGCCCTGGGTTCAAAGCCTGCCAAATTAAAATTTGTTCTTGTTGTTGTTTGGCGTTGTAATTTACCTAATACAAATAAAAAGCTTTTTCGGTAAAACTTTGATTGTTTCTTGAGGTGCTTCAAGTTGTAGGTTCGAGTCCCAGCCAAGACTAATTATAGATATGTTAATAAATATGTACAATTATTGATCTGAATTTTTATAAATTAAATTCTTAAGACATAGTAATCATAACTTTAATAATAATTGTGAATTTCTTTTATTTTCTTTTTAACATATTACACTGCGTATAAAAGTCATAAGTTAATATTGTCATTATTCTGTTAAACGTTCTTCAGCGAGCATATCAGCCTGTAAACACGCTCACAAACACACACACACACACTCACTCATACATGTATACATGCACATGTATTTTTGCGGTACAAAAACTTGGCTTGGCACAAAGGCAAATTACGAGCGCATTTAAACTGGGGCGCAAGTGCTACTTAAATAACTCATTTAGGTCGCCTGATCCCCGCCGGAGTCGATGTGCATGTGTGTGTGTGTGTGTACATAAAATCAACAATAAACTTTGTCATCTCAATTTGCTTATTACCAGCAGGCAGGCAGCATGGCAGGCAGAGGCAGAGGCAGCGACAGAGGCAGAGTCGTAGGAAAAACTTTCTTATTAATGGTGGCGATTTCAATGCGCGGCTGCTACGCCTCCTACCCAAACACGCATGCATACAAACACAGCACACACACACATACATATGTGCAGGCAGCATGTGTGCGTGTGTGTGACTGTGTGCTGCAGATAATGCTGTGACAAACTCACACAGTTACTCGCGAAAATTTTGATGTGGCCTCCTTCCAGTGAGCCTCGCCTCACCTCGCGCTTTCCAGCTGCAGACCGCAAAATGGCAGCGTCGAGGTAAAGTCCTTGCGTCTTGTTGCACGGCATGTCTTATGTCTTATGTCGTATGTCTGACGTCCTATGTCCCATGTCTTGCGGTTAGCGCTGCAAGTCGCAAATTGTAAAAACCATAATTAGTGTCTGTCACGGCACATAGACCCACGCCCATTCGCCCCAACCACACATCCTGGAATCGGAGACTGACGCAAGCTGCACTCAAGCTGAGCCAAGCTGAGCTGAGCTGCTGCTGCTGCTGCTGCTGCTGCTGGAAAGCAGTTGCTCTAATTGCAAGTAAATATTTTATGCCGCTTTTAATTGCCAGCTAAAATAAATACAAAATCATTATAAAATTTTTGTGGGGCAGCTTCAACTGCGAGCTGCAGCAGCAGCAGCAGCAGCTGAGTCGAAGGTGGCCTGGCCCACATTTGTAGTGGCTGGCTGCAAGTTTTTAATGATGCAGCTACGTCTGCCACTTACGCATGCAATACGCTAGTGAGAGTGAGCAAGACACGACTGTCACATACTCGCTTGAAATAAAAGATGAAATAAGTAAAACAAATAAATGGTGTATAAATTTTTAAATAATTTCCTAATCAATGATTTATTTTTCTAAAACACTTTCTTATCGGATTTGCCACGCCCAAGGTTGCCGTATCTGCCTTTGCCCAATGTGTACGCTCAATTATTTCGCCTTCTATTTTAAGCTTTGCTCTGCCCAATACACCCGTTAAGCCTCGCCTCAACGAGCATTGAAAAAGGCTGCACTATAAAATGCAAAAATCACGCAAATTATCGAAACATGCGGAAGCGCACTTCAACTTGCTGCGCATAAATCTTGGCGAAGTCGAATTGAACAAAATAGAAAAAAAAATATAGAGGAAAACTCTGCAAACTGGCTGAAAAAGTACAAAAATCTTGAGGTAGTATATAGGGGCCACGACTGCACTGTACCCTTTCTATACACACAACTCACACACACTTACAACACACACGCACACATAGCTATAAAGACGAACTTTCCCATGCCGCAAATTGCAAAACTTCCACGTTATCGCATGAAGTGCGAACATGGCGGCAATCGATTGGAAATTGCAGCCGACAGATGGCGCAGTGGGCGCACTGGATTGTTAGAAATTTTTAAAGTAACTAAGAAAATAATTTGATCTAATATAAAAAAATATGCTCACTTAGTCAGTTGCCCCCTGTGAGGGTTGAACTCACGGCCTTTGGTTTACGAGACCAACGCTCTACCACTGAGCTAAAGGGGCAGCTGTTGTCGCGCCGTTAAATGCCAAATGTATATATGAAACGCATTAGCAGCTGTGATCGCAGCTGATAATAGCTGTTGTTATTGTTTTCTTTTGCGTCAGGTGGCAACGCCAGAACGCAAAAAGAACGTTAAGCTCTGAGCTGCCAACTCGTTTTGTTTCATTTTCTATTCTGTTTGGAATGTAATTAATTGCCTTGAACTGTTCATAAATATACGTAACAAAGACACTGAGATCGGTTCGTCTGCACTCAGTTTATGTTCTGCCAAATGAGGCATAGCATATATAAATTGAAAGTCAATTGAGAGTATTATCCTTTGCTTGAAAACCTTTCGTTTTCGCTTTCTCTTTTCTCGCCGTTTTTCCGTAGCAAAAATTATGGCGGCCAAGGCAAAAGTTTTTTCGCCAACTGTCAAATGCAATTTAGTTGATAGGATCAAAATCTTTGCGCGTACTAACGGCGCCAGCAAACCCGCCAGCCACGCCCCCAGGCCAGGGCCTGGGCTGACATTGTCTCTGGCTTTGCGCGGGGATTGTTTGCCTCTCCACTCTGTATGCAAAGGCAAAGTGACTCGCTGACTGGCTGGCTGCGAGAATTTTACGATTTAAATGCGATTTACGGCGCTAATTCGTAGTGCCATCGGCATGGAGCGAGCCGCAGCAGTGACAGCCTCTGCCAACGTCATCGCCACAGCCAATTGAAGGGCGTGGCGTGGCCTCCTGCTGCTCGTGCTGCCGGCCGCCCATCCCCCGCCCTCAACGGCCACCTTAAAGCAAGGCAATAGCAGTCGGGCTTATTTGATGCTCTGCACATTTATCATAATGGCGCCTCGCTCGCATTGCGCCATTGGAATACGAATACGAATGGGTGAAGGCGAGAGACGGAAACGGGGGCTAAGCATGAGGACAGCCAATGCAATTTTGTGGTAAAACGTTTGTAATCTGATTTCAATGCAATTGTATAATGGCATCATAGCTCAATTATGAGCACTGCAGTTGCAGCGAGCCAATCGGAGAGTGGAGGCAAAAAAGGGAAAATAGAGCATACAAATATACAAACAAATCTGATAGCTTGATTAGTTTATAGTAAGAATATTAATATATAAACTAGACTATTAGAGGATGAATGATTGATTCGTCTGAAACAGAGAGAAAGGCAGAGAAGGGGAGAGGGAGAGAGCGCTGTATATATGTATATTTATAAGGTAAGAAGAATAGAGATAAGGTAAAGGTAAAGTTGGATAATGTAAAAGTGAGCTAAACAAATATAAAGAGTGAGTGAGAGAAAGAGAGAGAGAGAGTGAAAGAACAAGAACTAGAAAAAGACAGAAAGGGAAAGAGAAAGAAAGAACGAGGAAGACAGAAGAAGAGAAGCAGCCATATGGAGTAAGTGATAGAGCGACGGAGAAAAAAATAATGCTAAAGTGAAGAACAAAGAGAAAGAGAAATAGAAAGTCAATGCGAAAGAGTGAGAGAAAAGCATATAAAAAGGGAACATGAGAGAGAGAGAGATAGAGAGAGAGAGAAACAGAGTGACAGTGAGAAAGGTAGAGGTAGTAAGAGAAAGAAAGAGAGAGAGACAGAGACAGACAGAGAGTGAGACTGAGCGTCAGAGTGAGAGTGAAATTGAGAGTGAGAGTGAGAGAGTGAGACTGAGGGACATAAAGATAGTTAAAAGAATTTATAGAACTGACGCACGGAATGAATAAAATCGGCGGAGTAGCTGGATGAGAGCTACATATAAAAAGGTCTATGATGCGATCAAATTGATCACAATTTCTAATTATTACATATTACATATAACAGCAGGATTTCATTTAGTTAAATTTTCTACTTGTTGCAACCTGTATAAGTTCGCCCTGCAGTACATTCATATAAATTGAAATAGTTGCTCGAATTGTGAGCATCTCATATATTGTGTATATGTATGGACATACATACATACATATATAACTCGTAATCTAAGGATGTCCTTACTGTCCATTATGGCAGGGATTCATTTCTATCTCTGTGCTCTGCTCGGCTCGGCTCTGCTCTCCAAGTACAATGTAAATTCAAAAGAGTTTTTGTTGTATTTTTTGTATCCCATTGAAGCTAGCTGCTATTGTCGTAGACCTGGCTGCCTTTCGTGAGGCCTGCTCTCGCTCTTGATGGAGCTGGTGGCTGGGCGCTGGCGGGGTCTATCATCATTTTGATTTCTCAACTATTTCTAATGCGATTGCTGCCCCGGTTGAACAATTGGTTTGGTTCTTTTTTGTTCGTTCGCTGAGCTGCTCGTTGTCATCGTCTTATGCCACCTAGAGCTACCCACAGAAGTGCTCTCATCTTCGGTTTGGGCATGGCACACACTTCAAACCACTTGCACCGCCCCCCGCTCACGTCTCATCTCCTCGACTCGCTGGCTGCTGCTGCTGTCTTCTATAATGGTAGGCAAATTCCGTTATCAGCTAACGTCGACGGCTGCATTTAATGTGAACGGCTCGTCCCACCCGCACGCCCCTCCCCATCCCCCATTGTGTCCCGCACTGCATCTGTGAGCAGCTCCTGCCACGGCTGCCACTGCAGTGGCTGCTGCTGCTGCCTGATTATTTGACTCTAATGGCTTGATAAATGCGATTTCGAAATTGAGTTGGTGCACTGCATTTAATTGAATAAGCACGAAGCCGTCTATGCGCATATATCACTCGCCCACTGCATTATACATAGATATATGTACATATATATGTGGTTTGTATGTGTGTGTGTATTTATATATTGTGTCTATCGCACATTTACAGATATCGGCGGAGCTGAATAATTGGCAACTAATTGAGAAGCAGTTAAACTGCCTTCAATAGAGAGAGAGAGAGAGAGAGAGAGAGAGAGAGAGAGAGAAAGAGGAGAAGTCGGCGTGAGAATATTAAATACGGTTGAATGGACACTGTTTGAAGTAGGTGCTGCGCGTAATACGATAAGAAAGAACCTAATTCGAAGTATTAATGCGGATAGACATTAATCGTGGAGGGCTACTCATCATAATTATTAGTCATTAGTAAAGAGGTCATTAGGCATTAGTTATTATGAGTCATTAATCATTTTTAATTGGTCATTTGTTATTATTCATTAGGCATTAGGCATTCAGTATTAGGCATTAGGCATTAGGCATTAGGCATTAGGCATTAGGCATTAGGCATTAGGCATTAGGCATTAGGCATTAGGCATTAGGCATTAGGCATTAGGCATTAGGCATTAGGCATTAGGCATTAGGCATTAGGCATTAGGCATTAGGCATTAGGCATTAGGCATTAGGCATTAGGCATTAGGCATTAGGCATTAGGCATTAGGCATTAGGCATTAGGCATTAGGCATTAGGCATTAGGCATTAGGCATTAGGCATTAGGCATTAGGCATTAGGCATTAGGCATTAGGCATTAGGCATTAGGCATTAGGCATTAGGCATTAGGCATTAGGCATTAGGCATTAGGCATTAGGCATTAGGCATTAGGCATTAGGCATTAGGCATTAGGCATTAGGCATTAGGCATTAGGCATTAGGCATTAGGCATTAGGCATTAGGCATTAGGCATTAGGCATTAGGCATTAGGCATTAGGCATTAGGCATTAGGCATTAGGCATTAGGCATTAGGCATTAGGCATTAGGCATTAGGCATTAGGCATTAGGCATTAGGCATTAGGCATTAGGCATTAGGCATTAGGCATTAGGCATTAGGCATTAGGCATTAGGCATGAGGCATTAGGCATGAGGCATTAGGCATTAGGCATTAGGCATTAGGCATTAGGCATTAGGCATTAGGCATTAGGCATTAGGCATTAGGCATTAGGCATTAGGATTAGGCATTAGGCATTAGGCATTAGGCATTAGGCATTAGGCATTAGGCATTAGGCATTAGGCATTAGGCATTAGACATTAGGCATTAGACATTAGGCATTAGACATTAGGCATTAGGCATTAAGCATTAGGCATTAGGCATTAGGCATTGGGCATTAGGCATTAGGCATTAGGCATTCTACATTAATATTTTACTATATACTGCATTTGATTGTATGAGAATTGCATAGAAAGGCAATATATAAAAACAAAATTATGTTGTTTATGATTTCCTGGCTCGTTTCATTACGTCGAGTTATTAAGAAGTAATTCATATGCCAGCATATATGAACTGCTTTCGCAGTGGCTGGCGAGGAGATTCGCATTTTCGGATATTAACACAGGGAGGAGCTGACCCCAGAAGCCAGAAGCGACTTGATTTATAGGCGCGACTTTACGGCTATGTTTTGTATGCTTTGTTTCTGCTCTTCTTCCACTCATTGCTGCTGCTGTTGTTGTTGTTGTTGTTGTGGCTGACAGCAAACTAAGTGCGAATCATTTAGGAGCGGAACACCCGCAGCACCCGCTCCCCGCCCCAGTCCGGCGGCCTGACTGCCCGGACCCTGGCCCAGGCCCAGGCCCAGGCAAAACTTTTAATAATAATTTGCAAATAAATTACAGCCAAGTTGGTGGCAGGCGCCGCGCTGCGTCGCGATTTGCTCCGCCCCAAAATTCGTTCTTTGTCCTACATGCTGCGTCCTTTCGCCGTTAGAGGGTCCATTAGAAGGCATTGAGCAATTGTTGTTGCTTGTACATTAAGAACTCATTGGCATAAATTGCAATTTAATGTCTGCCCGTTCGCCCCATGCCTGCCTGCTGCCTCTTGTTATACCCTGTATTAATTGATAGCGCGTCAAATGGGCTGGTTTGATGGAAGAGATATATACGTACGTACATATATACATACATAAGTGCTTCCATAGGACATCGCAAATACTTTTGGGATATAAATCTATGATATTCTATGGATATTTATCAACAGGTGAGCTTCTATAAATATACTAATATACAATATATATATATACATATGTGTATTTTCGATCTGATTCTATAAGGCTTTTAGGATCAACAGCATAGTATTATATTATCCATGACTTATGATCTTTATCAGCTGGCTGTCCGATTGATATACTCGAGTCCTTTTCATATCTCTAGCCATCAAACTATTGTTATTTTGTTGATATCAATATGAAAGTAGTTCTCTATATCGAATAGATACGCATTAATTACATCTTTATCTTAGAGATATTCATTAGATCCTTAAGTTGACTTTAGAGATAGTCTAGACTTATTTCTGCTTTTACATCTATATAATATATATGCTTTTCTCGTCGTAGTGGTTATATAGAATATTCAATTCCAACTTTTTACTCACTTTAATGCCTTAATTAAAACTATGTTAACTACAAATATCTCTCTTTCCATAGCTATTGATAAATATCGATGTTGGGCTAAAGAAATTACTTCCATTTGCCATGGAATTGGTATTAGTTAGAGCAGCTAATATTATTGTCATGCCGTTGCAGGGACTGGGATGTATATTAAAAAATATTATTATATATATTATCTTAAGTCCAGATAGTATTGTATGCACCTTATACAAAATTGGGCGTCATATTTATTTATTTGATTCACGTATGTAGCTGCACAGCTTTAGCTCTCTCTCTCTCTCTCTCTCTCTCTCTCTCTCTCTCTCTCTCTCTCTCTCTTTGGTAGCGGTTGCACTTTACAGGGTATCTACATGTTCTGTCACAGCACCGCAGCTGTAGCTCCTTGATTTGTTGTTGCTGCTTGCTGCAGACCTCTTAAATACGCCGGCTGCCAAATAGTTGAAGCATATTTATTGCTGCCCGGCACTTAACCAATGCCAGTTGTTGTTGTTGTTGTTGTTGTTGTTGCTGGCGTTGTTGCTGCTACAATTCACACGGCGGGCAGCATTGCAGCATTGCGCATACGCCCCATTGGCCGCCACTGGCCGTAGCATACTTTTCAGCGCGAGCATTTCAATTTTATAGCATCTCGCACTTGTGTGTTTATGGATTCGCACCTCAATTCGCCTCTTGTCTGATGTTGCTCTCACTCTCTCTCTCTCTGTCTCTCGTCGTTAATGTGCTTATATATCAGCATAAATGTTCGCTTTACGCCTTTGTCTCTGCCTCTGATTGTCGCTGAACATTGCCCAAAAGATTCCCAATTGCAGTCGGTTAACTGCAGCATATATACATACATATGCATATATGTCTATATATAGATGTGTCTATACATTTATATATATATATAGTCTGCTGCAATTTGTTAAAGCTTGACCAAGTGCATGAAATTATTTTCAAGCCAAGAGTGCGGCGCGTTCTTAATGAGCCGCAGTTACAGCTGCCTCGCTGCCTTTTTCTGTCTCCCTCCATCTCTTTCTGTCTCACTCTTGCCATAATTGTGCATGTAATTGTAAACGCTGAATTAAACAAGCGTCATTAAAATGTAATTAATTGTAATTTACGTTCACGTACCGCTGCCAAAGGTGTTGGCTTTATAGTCCCATCTTTCAAGATGAGCCCAGCTTTCTCACTGCCTCTCCCTACCTCTCCCTCTCTCTCTCACTCTCTCTCTGCCTGTTGCTGTCTCCCTCGGCGTTTTATTGCCTGTTCTTTGCGCTCGGCGTTTCCTTAACGACTTTAAATGCCTGAAACACATTGAAAACATTCATGTTTTTTTTCGGTTAATTAATTAAATTGCAATTAATATGAAAAGTTAATTTACATGTGCACTTCGTAATTTGATTTATTTCCACTGACTGCCGCAGCGCGAAAAAACGCCGCGCTCAATTGCGTGTGAAGTGTCATGTTATTGTTTGTTCAAAAACAAGTGCAAAAAGCGCCGCAAAAAGTGTGCTTAACAATTAGATACTCTATAAAGCAAACAGCCCAATTGGCTGGCATACAAATTCAATTTGCCCAGCTGAAAAACCAAATTTAAATCATTCATATTCCACATTCAATTCGCAGCCGGAAACATTGGTTGAGCATAGGCAGGCATATATGTATGTATATCAATTGGAAAGTCTAGTTTTATAGCACTCTTAGCTTAATTAGCTAGAGTTAATTAGAAGCCACTGTTGTTTAAATTGCTCTTAGTTTGATTTGAATTGAGTTTGCTTAAATTTACATTTAGTCAGTTTGAATTAAATTTTTTACTGTTGCCCCTATTCCTACTACTTATACTTATCCAATGCATTTTTTTTTTGTAAATTTATTCATTAAGAAGCTTCAGAGCATCTTTATGCTTTATTATTTAAAGCATGATGAGATTTTTCAGGAATGTTTTTTTACATCTGCCTTCAACTATCCTTCACTCTCCGCTCTCTCTCTCTCTCTCTCTCTCTCTCTACATCTGTCACCCTCTATCGGCTTTTCTTTATCCCCGGACCACAATTGTTTTGTCGATTTCCCTGTATTCAGTCTCTAACTTGCTATATCTCTTTTTTGTCTCTCTCTCTCTCCCTCTCTCTCTCTATATCTCTCTCTTAGTCCATTTCTTTCGCTGTCTCTTTCTCTCTCAGCGGATCTCTCTTTCTTCGTGTATTTATTTCGACGTGTATTTATCTCTCCCTCTCCGTGTCTTATGTATGTTTCGTTCTCTCTCTTTCTCTGCCTCTCTGTCTCTTAGTGTATTTCTTTTTCTCTTGTCTCGCTCTATCTTAGTGTATTTATCTCTCTCTCTCTTTCTCTCTATCTCTCCCTGTCTCTCTCTCTCTCTCTCTCTCTCTCTCTCTCTCTCTCTCTCTCTCTTGGTATATGTCTTTCTTAGTTAGTCTTAGTGTATTCCATTATCTCTCTTTTTTAATATATATGACTTCTCTCTCTCTCTCTCTCTTTGTCTTTTACCCACTTTCTAATACTTTATGTATCTGTTTTATTCTTCTTTACTGCTTATTTGCTATGCTGCTCTCTGCTTTCTCTCTCTACTATAACTTTCAGATCCCTCCTTGATTTCTCTCTATCTCTCTCTTTCTCCATCTAAATTTCAATAATCTTCCCTGCATTTGGCTCTATCTCTCTCCCTCTCTCTATATAGCTGCCTGCCTTCTGTGCTACCCATTGTGCCAGGATTTCGGTTTTACAGGGTATCTCACATTATTTATGGCGAGGCAACGCTGCGCGTATGCACAATCAATTGAGCGTCAAAATAGTTTGGCAAACTCAATTACAATCTTGGCTCTGGTAATGAGACTTGAAAATTGATGTGAAAGCATTTGCATAAACACTGCGCGCAGGCAACAAACAAACAACAAAACGAAAAAAAAAGTGAAATAATTAAAATGCGGCAGCAACAGCAACAGCAATGGCAACAGCAACTGCAACAGCAACAGTTGCTGCTGTGGCAGTTGTTGCAGTTGCTGCAAAGAAAAATGGCGCGTTTACATGCAAATTATGCGAGCTGTGGCAATAAAATAAGACGAAATGGAGTCGCGTCTGCATAAATATAAATGTATACACACTCTATATAGGGTATATATGCTGCACATTATAAACATGTGACTGGCTATAGCTATAGCTCCAGCTCCAGCTCTAGCTTTAGCTGTTGCTGCGGCTATGCCATAGACAACATTTGCATATTCTAATTATAAGTGGCAACGACGTCGGCGCATTTGTCATTTGCCATTGCGGACGAGCGCCTTGAGTGGAGCAACTACTGCTCAGCCGTAGTTCAATGCGCAGTGCAATGGCCCTTTGCCTTTGCAAGGACCTTCGCTGGCGCAGCGCGTGCACACACACACACATGCACACACAGGGACAGACACCTACACAAACGCTGGCAATGCTTGTATAATATTAATACCCTCTATCAATGGCTAGGGTGGAAGTGGGGTAGATTCGCTATAGTTACGTGTTGGTCAAAAGTGAATCGATAATTGAATCACATTATTATTATTGAATTAATCGAAAAAAAAATCGATTTTTATTTTATATTCTTTTCATTTTCAAGGTATTGTAATGCTCAACAAATAAATAATATATGGCATATAATATATAACTATTGAATTTTAAATTTAGCATCAATAACTAGGTAATCCATATCAATATATCTATATATATCTATATATCAATATATTTGAGGTCCATATACTTGAACTGCATTAAATCTAGTTCAAAGAAAGCTCAAGACTTTGCATTTTAAATGAACAATTTTCGAACTTAACTTAAGGAATATGTAGACATATATTTTTTTTTTTTTTTTGTAAATTTACTACACCAAGAAACTAACCTATGTTCATAAAGTTACACTCTCCTTCTTTTTGCCAAAACTCAAAGACTTTAAGCTTTCAAGTCATGAAATTTAGTAGGTAAATTCTACAATGGTTTGCACAAATCTAATATATTTTCTTTCTTCTAAACCCATATGGGATCGCCTTAAAAATGCTAAGATGAAGTCTTCAATTAAAATAGGTAAATGACGCGTTTATATAGAAGTCTTGAACTTTACTTAAGATTGGCTATATAGAAAATAAAGCCAATAAACTGTGATTTAAAATATTCATCCAAGAGTTTACTTACAGGGTATCCTTTAGGCAAGCACACTCACACTACTGCAACACCCACTTCTTTTATTTAATTTTCTTATACGCTTGCAGCTGCTGTTGCCAGCTTCGCAGCTGCTGCCGGCGTCTCAGCAGCTTCTTAGCCAGCTCCTTGCTGCTTGGCTTGAAGGATAACGCGTGCAATGACATGAAGTGCTGCTCCTGCTGCTCCTGCCGCTCCTGTCGCTGCTGTTGCAATTCCCCAGCGTGCGTGCCACACGCTCGCTTTTGTATTAGTTGCGTTTGGCTATTTATTTAGATTTCATTTTATTTGCCAGCGGGCGCTGCTTTAATTGACTCTAGCCAAAGGATGTGAGCATCCTGCTGCTGCTGCTCTTTCTCCTGCTGCTGCTGCTGCTGCTGCAGTCGTTAATCAGGCCTTGACTCCAGTGCCTGCAGCTGCAATCAGGCATGAACTTATTTTCATAATCGCATCGGGCCATTTGATGATAGCTGCCATCAAACAAATACTGCACAAGGACAATTGAGTAACGGCACAAAGGATTTAAAATGCTCGCATTGTGCATAGGTTTTGCTTGATTCTTCTCCTGCCCCTGCTCCTGCAATTTTGGACCAAGCCAATGAAGCGCATTGCCGAGTCCCAATTCAAATAGGGCAGGCAGTCGGACGGAGTGAAAGGCGTTGGAGAATGGGCAATGGAGAGTGGGAGGGGCCGAGGCAGTGCACGTTATGCATAGATAAAGGCAATGCCAGCACGAGCTGAAGTCGCACTTGACAGAGAACTGACGACTAAATACTCTCTCAAATATTTGGAAGTTGTCAAGGTTAACTGGAAAGCTTGCTTGATGGCTTTAAGCAGCGATAAGTCTAAGGTTAGTTTAAGGTAGGTCTAAGGTACAGCTATGCTCTGGACTGGTAGTTATTCGTGTCTCTATGACGTAATCTTTAATAGAAGTAATCTTAAGCTGCAATTTCAAGCTTGAGTCTTGAAAAGCGAATGAGTTCTTTGTCGATCTATGAAGGTTCTCCATATATGCCATAATAAATAATATATTGAAATATTATAAATTTATATTATAAATAAAAATAAAATATATATATCAGCATTTTAATTAGGTTCTGCGCTCAACAAGTTTCTATCAGATGTCTTGCAAAACTTTCGTTTGGTAAAGATCATATATGGAAAATAATTTGGAATTTCGCAAAACTTTTCAAGCTCTGTACGAAAACCTCACATATGATATGATATGATATGATATGATGATAAGATAATGATAGGAGCTGGTGTTATAGTTTTTCATAAATGATTTGATATTACAAAGTCGATCATATATCTATATGTATATAAGGAATTGAGGATTCAAATCTTAACTGCGTTTTCATAAAATCATATTATCATACATCAGTCAATCATATATCCCATCCAGCTCCTAGCCTCCTCTAGTCCCCTTAAGGCATCAGACTACCCCTAGTGAGAGCATTTAAAGAAATCGTTCAATAAGCTTTTCTCACTTGCATTGGCAAGGAGTTGGGTTTTTTTTTTTCTTTTTTGGGTGGGGGGCAACTTTTGTGACTCGTCGATGCAGTCAGCCATATTTGGCATTCCGTTTTGGGCATTTGTCGAGCTACACAATTTGCTGCTCAATTGTCTTGGTAACAACTAGCTCGCAGCAGAGCCTGCTCTGCCCTGCTCTGCTCTGGCATCTACATACATACATATCTCTCTGTGTGCTCTTCAGTCTGGCTCGTTGTGTGCCATAATTCAATTGATTCTTGGCAACATTATGTATATACAAAATGCTCATCATGTTTATCGCTGGCAATAACCATCTATTCCAAGAGTCATCCACCTGCAGCAGCAGCAGCAGCACACACACACACACACACACACACGTGTGTGTGTATTCTTTTTTATATCTTTTGCTGTAAGCCTTTTTCAATGGCTTGCACTTGAGCCTGGGGACAAATGAGCTCTACATTATTACGTTTTATGTCAAGTGCTTGCCATCATTGACGTCATCGCAGCTCAACGCTCACATTTCCCTCCCAGCCCAGCCCAGCCCAGCTAGCTCCTAGCTCGAGGCTCCTTATGCCTTTCGCATTTCCACTGCACCTACACTTAATCCCAAAATTCCTCGTATTGCACTCGTTGCCGTTGCGCCATATGCTCAGCTTGTGTTTTGCTCCGATTCCAATTTAATTGGATTAATTTTTGTACTTTGTCAGTTCCCATCTTAATTTGTGCCAACACATAAATGATTTTATATTAAAATGAATGAAAAATCCGTCTAAGGAAATGCTTATGATTCATAATAGATTAAAGAGATTTACAAAATATATAATAATAGCAAAGGTAGGTGAGTTTGAGTGTTGTGAGTATTGTGTGTAGGGGCGCTGAAAGGATATCCGATTAATGTGCTTAAATTTCAACTTAAAGGAATTTCAGATTCAACATTAAAGCTGAAGCTGATGCGGCAAACTTTATGTTAGTAAAGTCATGGGGCTTTGCTTTGGCTTATGCGTATAGAAGAAAGCCATCGACTTTTCATATCCTCATTTAAGCATTCCCTTTATAAGATTCGCCTTAGATTGAAATTCGCCTCAGTGGTGTTCCACTTTTGATGGTCACTTTATGAGACTCGCAATATGATATTCGCCTTTGTTTTAGAGACCAACATTTTCGTAACCGTATGCACCTTTTAAGGGGAATCCTTATAATAGGATTCCACTGTAGTTCCTTAGATATCTGTCTAGCTATAAAAGCCAGTTGCTTCTGCAATTTGAGGTCTAATATTAGTAGTTTCACAAAAATAGGAAATTATCTAGATTTGCGTATACTGTTGTAGCATCTATATATAAAATAGAAGAGCTCCCGCTCTTGTGATTTTCTGAGATTGGTCAGAAAATCAACGTTTATGAATCGAATTTAAATAATATATTAGAAATCATATTTTAGTCATACGAATTTGAACTTAATGTAGTATGAGAATAGACCAAAAAGTTTGTATAGTTAATGAGATAAAATGAAATTGCGTATACCATCTCTCCTACTACAGCTATATTGAAGTTATATTAAGAAATTGCAAGTCTTGAGCCTTTGTATGCCGTGCCCAATAGGACTTGATCAAGTATATATAGAGCAAATATATATATCCAAAGAATTTTCTAGTTCTCTTGCATGCACAATATACCCCATTTACAGAGTGTCTTTTAAAACAGGGTATTCTAAACCCTCTTTTTGCTTTCTTATGCTACTTTGTGCTTGACCCACAACTTTCGACCTTTGTAAACAATCTGTGTATTCGCCTTGCCTGGCCTTTCATGCAAATATCATTCAATAATGATTGAAATTGTTTTCAATTAAAATTAATTATTTGGACATGGATATCAATTGGGTATTTGGAATATATTAGATCTCCTTCTGATTGAGACAGCAGCAGCAGCAGCAGCGGCAGCAGCGCCAGCAATTTAATTGAACTAAAGGATTTTCTCAAGTTTCAACTCGATTTTCGATTGCTGCCAAAAGAGGGCGTGGCAATTTACATATTGTTGTGGACTCTTTGCGTGCGGTAAATAAAACATAAACAAATACAATAATTTTTCCCGTTGACCTTTTTGTGAACATTTTAATTAATAAACGCCAAGAACAGAGCAGCAGCAGGAGCGGCAGGAGCAGCAGGAGCAAAAATGAAACTTTTCAAAGAGTTTCTCAATTGGCAACTGCCCGAATACACAAATGGCAAATAACAAAAGTATTGCAATGGGTTAATCAGGACAGGAGTGGGCGGCTCCGGCCGCAGGACGCCACAGGATGCCACAGGATGCCAGTCGACTGGACATTCGGTATCGGAATTCATAATTTGCATAAAGTCAATTGCAGTCGACGCCCACGCACGTTCGTTTGCCTTGTGCTCTAATAAATCAACAATGTGTGCGTGTGTGTGTGTGACCTTTTTGAGTATCGACAGCTCTGCTTGTTTATGTATGTGTGTGGCAGAGGTTTTCTATGTTTACATTTGACTATGCAAACAGCATAAATGAATGCGTAGAAGACTTCGAAAAATTATTATTTGCTTTATTTATTATTCATTGAGTAATATTGTCTATCTGTGTGCGTGCGTGTGTGTGCGTGTGTGTGTGTTTGTGAAACCTTTATTATAACTAAAAACTTTTGAGGCTGGCTCCTTTTGCTTTAAAGGTCTTAAGCTCAAGTTTAATGAAAGCATCAAGTCTGTCTGCTGCCTCTTCCAGCTATTATTTTTAGTAAGCATTTAATAACCGAAATAAATTTAATTTTGCTAAAAATATTTTGGGGCTTAGAGCTAAGCCTTGTTTACGCCTTAGATGCTGCATTTGCATTTATTTATTTATTATATGATTTTTCGTCTCGTTTTCTCTTTAGCTATTTGTTGCTCTCGTTGCTCTCTTTCCCTGGCACTTTTACGTTTATCTTCTTTATATTCTATATCTACATTTTCTTTCTATATTAATTTAAATTTAATTTTCCTTTATTTTCATACTTCTGCTTGTTACTCGTACTCAGTTTTGTCTTTCATTTATAGTGCTAGATTTTTCACTTAGAATTATTACCTATCTATTATTTCGTTACAATTCTTGTGCCCTCCTTTTGCTTTACATTTACATTCTGTTCTCCCTGAAACATTGTAGCATTTCATTCTCATTTTTTCTTGCTTTGCTTTAGGCTTGTAGTGATAAAACTTAGTCTACTTCCTACTCTCTCTATATTTGTCAAGGTTTCTATTCTTTTCATTTATTTTTTCAGATAAAGAGAAATCCTTCGTTTATATTTCCCTCTCTCTTTTTCTCTAACTTCCTTAATATTATCTCTCTAATTATCTAATTATCATCTGCTCTGTCTCTATAATCTCTCTGTCTCTTTAATCTAATCTAATCTAATCTGTCTCTCACTCTCTTCTCCCTACTTTGCCTCTCTCTCTCTCTCTCTCTCTCTCTCTCTATCATTCTCTTCTACTGTGTAGCTCTCTCTCTCTCTCTATCATTCTCGTCTACTGTGTAGCTCTCTCTCTCTCTCTCTCTATCTCTATAGTTGCCCTCATTTTTTCGTCCCTTTCGTCTTTCCCACTCTCTTAACTCATTTTTTCCTTGTCTAATATTTTCTTACTCATGTCTCTCACACACACACTCTCTCTCTCTCTCTCTCTCTCTCTCTCTCTCTATCTTTCTCTTCTACTATGTAGCTCTCTCTCTGTCTCTCTCTCTCTCTCTCTATAGTTGCCTTCATTTTTTTCGTCCCTTTCGTCTTTCCCACTCTCTTAACTCAATTTTTCCTTGTCTAATATTTTCTTACTCATGTCTCTCACACACTCTCTCTCTCTCTCTCTCTCTCTCTCTCTCTCTGTCTCTCTCTCTCTTTCTCATTTGATGTAATGGCTCCCTGTACTCAAACTACTCGGGCTAGTCTTGTATGCCCGCCTACCTTATTAATTTAGAGCTTGTCGTGGGAAATATTTACATTTGTTTTGTTTAGTTTCGTTTCCTTCCACTTTTCAGGCCTCATTATTATAATTATTTCATGGCACAGATTAGTGTAATGCAACACCAGTCTGTCTGGAATTATTTTTAGTTTTTTCCACTGATTATTTATAATTTTTTGTCAAATCAGTGTGGAGTTTCGATGGGCCGGAGTTGGGACTGGGACTGGGACTGGGGTAGGTTTAATTAAGCGGGCCGCCACGGAAATAGCACTTTAAGTGGGCAGTTTCTTGGATGCACTGGGGTGAGGATAGAGTCCGTTAAAATAGCTGGCAATTGGGACGTGACTGGGCTACCAAAATAATCCCTGGGCTGGGCTCTGGCATGCTCTGGCCTGGCCATCCGCTTTGCGTGTGATTTAAAAATAATTAAACACGTACGGCGAATAACTGTAATTTTCATTCAGGCAACACGCGACAAGGGGCGGGGCAGGACTGAGAGGATGGGGATGGAAATTTAAAATTAACATTTTTATTTATTTGAAAAATAACGCCTGGCATCGGCTCATTGGGCATTGGGCATTGGGCATTGGGCACTGGGCAGTTGTTGCGTGCGCATTGAGCATTGAACATGTCCTGGCGAGTGTCCTGCCGCATGTCCTGGCTGTGGTGTTGGCTGTTGGCCGGATTGACGCTTTGCCACGCCGGCAGCGGCTCAAACATTCTGATGATTACCATGGGCGGCACGAAATCGCACAAAATACCCTTCTGGGCATTGGGACGAGCGCTTGTCAAGCGGTGAGTCTCTCCTTACGCTGCCATTGCCATTGGGGCAGTGTTCTGTGCTCCGTTCGTTTCGGATCTGTTGTGCTGAGTTGTGTAGCATAGTGTAGTATTGCTAATCCCTGCAGTGGCCATCGGATTACGTTTGTGAATGGCTTTCAAGCGGATTTCCATGTGGATGGACTGGAGGAGGTGGCGCCGCAGCGACTCGTTCAATACATAGCCAACTATACGGACTGGGATTTGGTGGGCGCACGCTACACGGGCCACGCCCCACTCTCAATGGCCGATGCGATGCGTTATCCAATTGAGGTAACTGCCGTGGCGCCACATCAAAGTGGAGTTACTGCAAAGACACGCACACACACACACATGTACACAGAGGCTCGCACATGCACACAGCCATAGCAGAAGGATAAACAAGTGAGCGGGAATGATAGACCAGCAGATACCATCGCCTTGCAGCTGTAACGTTTCTTTTGGTAGATTTAGAAGAAGAGCTATTGCAGGCCAAACAGCTATTTTACAATCTTGAGAGGATGTATCCCAAAAAAAGATTTTTTATTTGTTTGTATACGCTATAGTAGCATGTGCATACCAAGTTTTACGACTATCGCCCTTATAGTTCTTGAGTTATGTTTATGAAAACAAAGTTTCAAGTGTTTGAGTTTGATTGGGCTTTAAGAACAAACAAGTTTTTCTATCCCTGAGCTACGCAAGAACTTATATCTGGGTAAAGCCATCCACAAGATCAACTTAGAGAGCTATGTACGTTTTAGCTTGTCGAATAGTTCGATAACTAGATACATAGAGGATTACCAGAAAGATGATACATATTCATTCTGAGATATCTCATAGCGACTTCAAAGTAGATTTTCGACATGCTTAGCCTCTAATGGACCTGCACTCGCACCCACTCACTCTACCCACTTGGGTAGACGGGCACAGAGGGTATGATAAGCTTGCGGCTGACGTTTATTACTCAATGGTCGGCAGGCGTGCAACAGTTTGCTCAACGATCCTGCCACACAGCGTCTGCTGGGGAATGGAACGTGGCCTGGACACGCCCAATACCAGTTGGCGATTGTGGACGGGGCATATCCGGAGTGCGCGCTGGGCATTGTGCATCGGTTGAATGTAACGGCATTCATCTACATCAATACGGTGGCCTTCTACACCGGAAGCGTCTCGTTGGCCGGCAATCCGGTTGCGTATGCTGTCACGCCTCACGTCTTTGGCACTTGGACACTGCCCATGGACTTCTTGCAGCGTGTGGCAAATTGTTTAACTCATGTTATTGCCGATTTGCTGCACTGGGTGAGTATCCAGTTAAGTTCAATTCAGACTGTTCATGTCTACAGACAGCCGATTGGCCTACAGTTCCCTCTCCCTCTATCTCTCCCTGGCCCTGTCTCTGTCCCTTTGGCTTCTCTCTCTCTCTATCTTTCATGCCTTTGCTTGTCTTTTCAACTATGCCCCAGTGGCATGCACGCCGTCTAGCAAACGCATTAATCCTTGCCTTGATTTAAGACCAATTTCGTATGCTGCATGCGTGCACAGCCAAAAATTTTGTTATTCCTTTCAATTTCATTTCATATAACAGATTCAATGTGATATACGAGTAGTACCTAATATTATTTATAGTCACATATCAATTTTATTTTTTGATTTTAAAACACATATTTCACAATTCCCGGAATCGGTTGAATGGACCCAGGTTCAGATACAGATAAATATAAGATATTTTACAGATTAAAAAAAATTTTTTTTTGTTTGGCAACAGTTTATACATTTTTATTTATCAATTTTTTCTGGCTATAATTTTAATATTTTATATACATTGAAAAAATTATTTATTTATCAATATTCTTCAGCTATAATTTGAAGAGTTTATATACATAAAAAAAAAATTTTTATTAATAAATATTTTTGGTTCAAAATTTTATATTTAAAATTTTTAAATATATGTTTACCTACAAAATAATTTCTAATTATGCATGGAAACTCAATTTTTTTATGTAAAATATTTATTTTTAATTTTTTTTTTTTGTTTCGATATGTATTTATTTTTACATGAAAATATAAATATAAATATATATTTATATTTTCTCCAACATTGTTTCTCGATATCAAATAAATTAGATTTTATTTTGGCTAGCTACCACTTGTTTTCTCTCTGTGTAGTTCGCACGTCAAGTGGCAACGAGCGTTGCTCGGAATCACCTGACCATGATTGGCTCCTGATTTATCATGCATCAGCCTGATTAAATGATGCTTAGTGGCCAGAGACTGTCCAGTTCTCCCTCTCTCTCTCTCTGCCATCCCTACTCTCCCTACTGAGTGTGTGGCTTGGACTAAGCCATTGCTGCCTGCCTTTCAGCTCTGCATGCAACGTGTGCATCGCCTGCTGCGCCATCATCTCGGCGAGGATGTGCCGCATCCCTATGTGCTGGGCCGTGACGTTTCGTTCATTTTGCAGAATTCACACCCGAGCGTGCGCTACCCGAGCGCCCACTTGCCCAATGTGGCGGAGGTGGCCTGCCTGCACTGCCGCCGCGCCGCTGTCAATCTTAGCCAGCTGGACGTTGAGCTGTCCGGGTTTATGGAGGCGGCGCCCGACGGCGTTATTTACCTCTCGATGGGCTCCTCGGTCCGTTCGGCACGGCTGCCGGCGCGGCTGTGCGAGCTGTTTGTCGCGGTCTTTGCGCGCCTGCCGCAGCAGCACGTGCTGTGGACGTGGGCGGGCAATGCCAGCGAACAGCTGCCCCAGCTGCCGGCCAACGTGCTCGTCCGCCCCTGGCTGCCCCAGCAGGACATCCTCGGCCATCGGCGACTCCGTCTATTCATCACACACGGCGGCCTGCTCAGCCAGCACGAGGCCGTCTTTCACGGCGTGCCGCTGCTTGTGCTGCCCGTTTTCTGCGACCACGACGCGAATGCCGCTCAGGCCCAGCGCCACGGCTATGCCAGGCAGCTGCAGCTGGCCCACCTGGACGAGGAGGCTCTCTACTGTGCCATCTACGATGTTCTGCATAATGATGGCTATCGGCGCGCCGTCAGGTATTACAGCTGCCATGTGAATCCCATCCAAGCGCATTTCCTTGTTCAAACAGCCTCCACTTACATTTTAGACGGCGGCGCGCTTTGATCCATGACCAGCTGGCCACGCCCCTGCGGCAGGCCGTCTACTGGACGGAGTATGTGATACGGCACAAGGGCGCCAAGCATCTACAGCATCCGGGCAGGCATATGAGGTACACTTGCCAAGGGCTTCCTTTGTTGAATCTCTGCCTAAATTTAGAATCGAACATCCATTTCCTGTAGATGAAATATCATAGAGAGCATGTTTTAGCTGTAGTTAGTTCCTTAATTGCTTAGGATGTGAGTTCTATTTTTGGGCAGTTAAATATGGATATAGATAGATAGGTCAGGAGAGCATGGATAGATGGTTATGGAAAAAAATGAAAAGATTCCATATAAATATCAATATTAATGTCTGATGAATGGTATACAGTATTAAATCTAAAATTTTAAAAAGGAAGATACTGTTTATCTTATCTAAAATCAGTCAGAAATGCCTATATGTATTATATATCCGGAATGCAATTAATACCTATGCAATGTATTTGATTCTGTAGTCAGTAGATTTTGTTTCATATTGAAAGAACTTTCACTTATACATTGTATATATAGAATAGATATATAGATATTATATAGATATAGAATAGTTATATATGTATATATGCTACATATATAGTACAGATAGATACACATAGCTAATATTACATATATTTCTAAAAAGTTTTTGCTATACAAATTTCAATTAAATATTCCTATTTTTCTTTTTTGTTTTTTTTCACAAATTCAGTTTCTGTAGCTACCATTCCCTGGATGTGCTATGTCTGCTGGCCGTGCTGCTGCTGCTGCTGGTGCAAGCATTGCTAAGGCTGCGCAAGTATTTAGTTGGCAGCATTGAAGCTGAGAAGAGAAACAATGGAAAAAACAGTTTAAAAATTTAATGAGATCGAGAATTTGGGCAGCGCGTAATTCCATTTCGATGTCGATGTCCTGCTGGGAAAGTTGCAGCTGAACTTGGAGCTGCCGTAGCAGCAGCAGCAGCAGGAGCAGGAGCAGGAGCAGGAGGAGTAGAAGTTGGCGCAGGAGTTGTGCCTGCTATTGTAGCTATCATCGCTGCATCGTTGTCATGTGCTTTTTATGACTTGTCAAAATTTTGCAGAATTGTCATTGTGCAATGAAATATAAATGTCAAGAGATTTTCGAAATTGTGTTTTGCTGTTTCCGCTAAAGCGAGTTGCCGTTGTGCATTGAGTCTTATGCAGCGGAAGCGGAAACGATAATGTTCCACAAAATAACAACAACATGCGTGCACATACATGCACATTCACACACATAGCTACATACACTCACACACATGCAGCCAGCGACAGGAGTTTCCACTGCCTCGTTGACAGAGTCTTGCGGCCAGGCTGCACCCCGCGGCGAGTCGCCGCAAACTGAAAGCGAGGCGAATGCCTGCATGACTGGCAGCTCACATGCTCATACACTCGGCGAAATCATGCCAAAGTTGTCTATTTCAATATAGCATAAGCAATCAGAGGGAGTGAGCGTGCATAATTTGTGAGTAGTTTCTGATGAAAACTGTCTTCATAGAATAGCATTTGAGAGCACAGTCATGTTGAAAAGAACGCAAATTGTTCTAAGAAGTAGAAGAAGCAAAAGTTAATAATGTAAAGCTTTTCTACAGTTTAATGGATACCATCTGTTGAAATCATTAGGAATTGCTAACATATTAGGAACGGACAATACCTAATTTTTAATTTTATTAAAGTCTTTGCTTGATTATAAAACTAATTTAATAAATAGCTGATGCACAGAAATTAATTCAAAAATTAATTTTATATCATAGATTATTTTATAAACCATATTGCAAAATTTATCTTATATATTTATTATATTTTGTTTTCCTTGAGATTAACAGATATGACTTAAACATAAACTAAAATGGAAAAAATGGCTTAAATAAATAAAAAAAATGTGTATAAATTACAAAATATACATATATTTAAATTTAAATGTATACATATATTTAAAAAAGTCTATAAACTAAACCGAAATGCACTACAATATATGTATATTCAATAAAAATGGCACAGCCTAACTCAATGTAAAAGTAACTCTTCTACAATTTAACCTAATATTTCATATGTACGCCTTCTCTCAGTGTATTGGGCGTGTGCAGTCATAAAGCATTGCCATTGCTGTTGTTGTTGTTGTTGTTGTTGTTTAAGTCTTGGTGATTATTTCGAATCAATTGCAAAAGCGTAAGAGATTTGCCGATCGATTTGCCATGGAAAGCTTTTTGCATGTGGCTGACAACAAAGCCAAAGCTCGCATAGCACAAAAGCTTTCGAAACCGGTTAGCGGCTCAAAAGCTAACGGCGCATGAGGTAAGCAGCACGATCGGCGCAAAGCTGGCGCACAGAAATGAGCGTGAAGACATTGTGAACGGTTCACAGCGGACGACAGCATAATAAAAGAGAGAGAAAGCAAGTGCAAAGTTGAGTGAAAGACAGAGGGAGAGAAAGAGCAAGCGAGAGCGAAAGAGCGACCGCGCGAAAGCATGTGTGTGTGTGCGTGAAAGAGAGCAACAAGTTTGCAAGTGGAAATTTTAACAATAAAATGCTGTGAAACACAATAAACTCGCCTCAAAAGCAAAGCGAAAAAATCATAAAAAAACCAATAAAATAAATTAAATAAATAAATAATCAAAAACAAAAAAGAAATTAATTAAATATGCAGCAAGCCAAGCTTAAAGAAATACAACAAAACTATTTCATCAACATTTGAAAATACAAAAAAGAAACGAAAAAAAAAAAAAACAAGTAAAATCAAAACAGTGAAAGAAATAGAGACAGAGAGCGCTTAGCCGTGGCGTGCTAGAGCGAGACAGTGCAAGACTTTCGCACAGATACAAAGCAGAGAAAAAAGAAAGAAAAACAAGAAAATAAATTGCAAAAACAAAAGAGATTCAAATCAACAAGTTGTTTCTCACAGTTCTAATTGACATTACACAAATAACAGATAAAACAAAGCTGCAAATATGGAGTATGAGAAAATGTTATACCAGACAAATGCCAGCGAGGTGAGTGCTTAAAAAACTGTCTATACGAATGGTATCTGAGACCTGTCTATATAGACAGATGACAGGCAGACTAAAGAGAGTTGTAGCTAAAGATATATTGAAATCCAGCTGCAGCTAAGAAATTATCTATATAGGTCTTTAGCTGCAGAGGCTAAATAATCGAATAGACAGTCACCATAGAGAGCTGCAGAGCTATAGATACGTAAGTATCTATAAGTTAGTCTTCATAGAGCAGCTACAGATACAAAAGTATCTACCAGATAGGATACAAAAGTATCTATTAGTGATAGATACAAAAGTATATATAAATAGTCCATTTAGAGCTGCAGCTATATATATAAAAGTATCTATTAGATGAACTTTGCAAATTGTCTAGCTGCACATGCAAAAGTATCTATTAAATGGCCTGCAAGTGCTCTCGCTACAGATACAAAAGTATCTATGCGCTGCTGGAGCGTGTGTTTTTTAGTGCGAGTGGGCGAGCTGCTCAACTGATAACCTATGCACTTGCGCTTATCAACACTGAAAATAGACAAGTGTGTGTCTGAGTATGTATGTGTGTGTGTGTATTTGTGCTTGTTTGTGTGTTAAAATAATTTGCGCAATTGCCCCAAAGCATAGAGGCTGATAATATTTTTGGCAGTTGCTATTAGCGTTAGGCCTTTGCCTGTTGCCCCCCCAGATTCACAAACACACAGATCGAAATTTCAGCCATCATCTGACTTTTAATTAGCAAAAGTAGCAGACACACACACACACACACACACACAAACACGCATTTGTGTACTAAGGTATGTAGCTGTGTTTGTGGCCCTGACAGCAGGCACAAATGAGTGTCACTAGGTGAGAGTCTGCAATGGCTTGCATTGTCTATCATATAGCTGTTGTTGCAGTTGTTGTTGCTGCTGCTGCTGCTGCTACACTTGCCAGTTACATTTTCCATTTGTCTTATGGCATTTCGTTTTAATTACAACAACAGCAGCAACAGCAGAAGCAGCTACAGTAGCTAGCAGGAGGCATCAAACGCTGGCAGCAACTTTCAAAAGATGCTTTCATTTTGCAAGAAGTGATTCTAAATGATTGTCAACTATGGCATGGCAGTAGCAGCAGCAACAACAACAGCAACACCAACTAGCTGCAACAATGTCAAGCTGGCATTTCACTCGGAAAGTGCATTCCAATGCAACAGCAACAGCAACAGCAGCAGAAGCAGCAGCAGCATTTGACAGACATACGCACATCAAGAGACGCAGCAGTTAGTTTTGTTGGACCTACTTAAGCTCTATATAAGCTATACATATATATATATAAATGTGTGTATATAGGAAAAAAAAAACTTGTATTTACCATTTTTGATTGATTTGATGGAAATGTGTCTGCTGCTTGGCCAACTCGTTGTTGTTGTTGCTGTTGTTGTTGCTGCTGGCCTCTCGCGCGTTTTACTGACACAGAAGCTGCGCGACACTCGGCGTCCACATGCCTCATTATATTTATGGACATAATAAAATAAATACTGCAACAATTAAAAATGCAAGCGCTTTCGCAGTGCAGGCAGGAAAAAAAAAAAAAATAGAAATGGAAAAATGGGAAAAAGAAATGGAAAAGCAAGAAAAGCTGACATGACATAAATATTTGCCGCGCACTTGTAAAACTTTTCACAACTGCAGAATCGCATCGAGGCACATTTTCTACAGCTCCTTGACGACCAGCTCGACTTCTCGTTGACCGCCAAGAGCTGTCCCTTTTGGCCATTTCTGTTGCGGTCGCGCTCTCGTACCTCTTCTAATAATACTTGAAAATCAATCAAACTCATTACACAACGTAATCAGCTTTTGGCTTGGCATTTGGCATATTTTGGGGTGTGGCTGCCAGCGACAACACCATTGCAATTGTTAACCACCATGCGAAATTGTTGCCTCTACACTGAGCGAAAAATGTGTGTGCAATTGCGGCCGCACCAAGCATACTAAATATGTCCAATATGCTGTTGGGTGTGTATTGTTTACTTAAATTGATTAGTAATTTCATTTACTATAATTTTTTTTTTATTTCTGAATTTTTTTTATTTTTTTTGTATTTTTATTTTTTTTTTTTAGGCTTTCTTAAATTTAATTTAACTTCAGCTTCTTCTGATTAAACATGTAATGAAATATTTTATTTCAGTATTATATTTTAGTCTGAGTCATTGGATTTTTTTTTAAATTTTGTATAGTAGTTGAGTTTTATTAATTTGTGGAAAATATATATTTTAATTAAAGAACACTTGCATTTCTTCAATTCTTTGCTAATCATTTTTTCATATATTTTGTTGACTCGCTTATTTTTTGTTTGAATACATATTTTATAAAAAAACATTTATGTTTATGTTTATTTAATATATCAAGATTCTTTTAAGTTCCCTAGTCGAGGCTCGCTATATATAAAACTTCTTTAAAGTGTATTAAGAACAAAGAGGTACAATCATTTGTATAATTTCAATTAATTATTTATTTTATTTTATTTTATTTTTATTTTTTTTTTTTGGTTTTTTGTTTTCGATCAGCTCTATGTAGTTGATAGTTTCTGCGAGTGCATTGATTGCGGCTGTCGCTCGATTTGCGATGCAAGCATTCTCGAGTCGCGTAAATGTCGCCTGGCTCTTATACAAATTAAAATGAGTTGCCTGAGTCAACTGAATTGGCTGAGCTGGCGCAATGTCTTTCCACAGAATAATTGTGAGTGCGTGCATTGCATAATGAGTAGCCGAAGCAGAAGACATCGGCCATCAGCCCATCAGCCCATCAGCCACCAACGGGCCAAGACATCGGGCCAAGAGTCTGACAGAGTTCAGTGCCTAGACATTGGACTGGGCACTTTAGCTTATGGGTGTGTGAGTGTGGGTGTGGGTGTGTGGTTACAATGCTCTCTGGTTAGGCGTGCTGTGCTATGTGAGCTGTCCAAACAGCTCTGGGAATGCTTAAGGCCTGCTTCGAGTCAAAATTGAATAGTGCCTCATTTTACTTCATTTTCCTAATGTGCCTCATAGTTGAGTCAAGATGTGAGTTATACTGGGGCCTGGCTCTATGGCTATGGCATATCATTTATGGCTAATTTATGAGCAAATTTAGTTGCATGATTTAACTAAACTATAAGCTTATTTGAGCTACGGAATGTGAGTCTGAGGCAAACTGAGTCAGGCCTACAGTAAAGTTCTGTTTGTTGAGTTTTTTTTTTTATATAGAAAACCTCATCAAATTGAAATGAAGTTAACTAATCAATTTCATTTATCGTCCCTTAAGCAAATATTAATTATGGAAAATATACTGAATACTGAAGAGAATAGTTTTCTTAGTTTTAAGTCAAATCTTTCTGATTAGGACAACATCTTTGTGAAAGACCTGGAAACTAAGATAGATATGCTTATCGATACATTTCAGCTTGAATATTCATAATTGATGAAGGTTAATGGCTTGCGATAGCATCTAGCCCAAAAACTTTAATTTGGCAATCCAAGCCAAAGTCATAGAGTCATAGTCAGAGTTCGAATCACAGTCACAGTCTGATATTCATAGAGATAGTCTCTCATAAGATTTAAAATGTTCTTTAGAGTGTAGAGACCTTTCATAAATATGCCAAATAGCAGCTAATCAGAGAATCTATTGAGAGACTCTGCTTTCGAACGCCATTCCGTTTCACATTCCTTATCAGCTGCTGGCACTCCGTCTGGTTGCCTTGTAAGCTGCGGCAGCTGCGGCTAGACAAATCCAGTTGGTAAAAGCTCAAATTTCCGTGCTGGCATTCTAATTGGAAAAGCGCAGCTGAAAATGAGTAGAAAAAGCGTGCAACCTTTAGCAATAACCCGGAACAATTGACATATTCGCCGGATTGCTACAGTTCTGCAGGATTTTGCATTTGGCATTTGCATAAACAGACAGCAAGAGAAGAGACAGACTGCGAACTGTACTGCAATATATATATATATACATATATATACATATCTATAAAAGTTGGCTTAGATCTGTTTTAGTGCGGTGTCAGAAATATTTCACCTTGCAATTTATTGTGGCATGAAATGTCGACAATTAAATGCAATGCAAACGAACATAAAGACAAAACTGCGCCGTCACGAACTGCGATCTATTCGCAACTAAAAAAAAAAATAAACAATCTTATAACAAATAAAAAATACAATGAAGAAAAATAATTAACGAGCGATGTAAAATAAGCAGAAATAAGTCTTGTCGCTGTGACAGCTTAGCCCACGCACACCGGCATCAACGAGAACGTTGTGTATCTGTATCTCTAGCTGTAGTTGTATCTATAGCTCTAGCTGTGTATCTGAGCGTGTATCCATGTGGATTTTGTGCACTTATGCTCTAGCCCCTTGTTGGCTTCCACTCGAGCCATAGCCATAATGCGATTAGAATAGATTACACAGACAATTGTCGCGACTCTGTCAGTCAGTCAGTCAGTCAGCCAGTTAGTCAGTTGGTGAGTTGGTGAGTTAGTCGATTTGAACACCTGAGCACCGTGTGCTGCCATGCATTTGCATAGTTTGTTCTATTTAGTTCAAGTTATACAAAATAGAAATTAATTTAAATAACACTTGGCCATAATTCAACATCAACTTGGTCATGGCAGCTAAGTAGCTCTCAAGGCTGTCGCTGCTGCTGCTGTTGCTGCTGCTGCTGCTGCAATTGCAACTGGCTACCCTTCACTTTGCTTTACCTGGGCGGCACTTGTGGGGGGGTAACCTTTTGTCTCACTCACACACACACACAGGTAGTCGCCCCAAGGCTGGCAAAATGGTTTCTTTGTGCTCGGCCTGGGCGCGCCCTGTGTAAAGCCGCGCTTAATTTATTTATGTAGATCATGCGCTTGCCTTAGGCGTTGTTCATTTCATTTGTTATTAACTTATGCAATAATAAATAAGAATGAAACACACATCAAGTGATCGACGAGCAGATATCCTCAGTTGACTTTTGAGACAATCCCTTGATATTTTGTTCTCAATTCGGATCTGAGGGCTAAATCAAGAAGTATTCATACATACAGTAGTATAGTAGTAGTATAGTAGCATATAGAGCAAAAGACAAGAATCTGCGTATGAAATCAACAAGACTTGGTTTTACAGACTTTGGCTTATGCTTAATCAACATTTTATGCATATCGATATATATAGATTTTTGAAGAAATTTAAATGGGATATTAATATGTAAAAGTATAAACTAAAAATACATGTTAAATTTCAGTTTTTATTTGTAGAATGTACGTATGAATTTTGCTAGATTTTTGAAATATAAAATAATTTATAGTTAAAGAAATAGATAAATATTATTGGATGTTTAATGCTTGATACCAAACCTATGCTCATGCAGGTTAAAGTGCCTAGGAAGGCTGATATGGATAAGGTAGAATTGGGAACTTGATCTGCTTTTTATCTATATAACTGAATAAGTCTTCGATCTATATCGATCTCTATCAACTAGATATGATCGATTTGCACTGCTCGATTACGAATTATTTATTATAGATAACCATATAATATTATAATATTTCTGTAACATTTTGAGTTGAGCTGTCAGCATATATAGGCCACATGCAATGGCTATAGGGTATTTGAATTTAAAGAGTAGCTAATGAAATATACATACACACGCACACACATACACTCACACGCAAACATACAAACGTAAGAGCACAAGCTGGCTATAAAAGTTGGCTCAGTTGTCTATTCGCAGTTCTTGGCTTTTGGCGGGTTCTTTGGGCCAAAAAGTTGTTATCTGATCGTCGCTTTATTAAAGCTTTTGTCGTTCAGCCAAACTTGATTTGATTATTAGGCTAGCACACGCACACACACACTCACACTCGCGTACACACACACACTTGTGCACCTTTGCCACATTCTTGGCTCGGAATTGTTCTAATGAATTTTAGCTATTTGATTGTATTTATTTTTTATTTTTATTTTATTTTTTATTTTTTTTTGTTGCTTTACGTCAAAGAGATTCAGACAAATTGTTCAAACTCGTTTCTCAGCATATTTTGCTATTATTATTGCTCAATATTGTGATTGTTGCTAATTTCTTGGGCATCCATAACTATACCCATATATAATATATACATAGACATTTACTAAAATATTCTGAAGCTGGCCGAAAATGTAATCTACGAAATTTGAAATTTTCTGCTTTGGCAGCTCGTGCGATGCTCTGAATTTGTGGCCTACGCTCACTTCTTCAATATTTACATTCTCATATTGTTTTGCTATTGCTCACACATATCTGTGTGTGTGTGTGTGTGTGTGTATTTTAACATGAGTCAGTTATGATTTCATTTTGTTTTTGTCAGATTTTTGCTGGTCTGCTTTAAGATTTTAATCAGCTGAACTGAAGCATTTAACTGCAGAAGATTTAAAGCAAACACTTTGAGATAAATATTTCAGCGTCAGCCCGTAAAAGTCTTATAAAAATATGTTTGGCCTTTGATATACGCAAAGCGTATTCATGTGCCTTCATAAGTGGACTTATCTCTAAGTGATTGTTTTGAATTATTGCCGTTGCCGTCTGTCTTTATTCTCTTCCTCAGTGTCCACAGCATATGAAGTCATATGCATTCAAGATATAATAAACTTACTTTGAAGTGCCTTAAACCGTTTTCAGTTCGTCATAATTTTCAACTTATGAAGAGCTGGGCTTTTAGCAACAATTTTAGCCAATAGGAGTGGTAAATTTATGAAGATGTTCTAAGAATTTTTACCTCAACAATGGGACAATAGGCATGACTAAACTGTGATATGCCCAGACTGAGATATACCCTAATAATTATGTGGAGTTATTCTAGGCTCTATCAGGTATACATGCATACATACGCACATGCGTCGCTTACTACGCACTTTATAAATCAACAGCTATCCAACATGGCAAATAAGTTCTTTAATAACTTCGCTTCTAGTCGAACAATGTTTATGATATTTGTAGTGCTTGGCTGTGATATCGAAATATGCGCAGGTCTAATAATTCAATGCGTAGTTTTTAAAAATTAAAAATGTTTGCTAAAATGTTTGTATGAAGGAAATGCAGGGATAAATCTCTATTTATATAAATAGAATATTTTGACAGGGTAGTATAATATAAGATCATAAACATTCACCGATATTAAGCAAATCGCATGAGATATTGAAATAACATTATTTACACTTTTTATAAACTTGATGAGACTAAATATTTCAGATTTATGGTTGCTGGAAGGCTGGATAGACAGGCGGATAGATAGATGGACAGGATGAATGCGTTTCGATTGTAGCTGTTGACCCTTGATAGTAGAGACCGTCATGACTTCTCCTACTTTGAACAAGTTAATAGCTCCATATATAAATATACTGCATGGCATACAATATCAAAGTCATCATCGACAAATATTTATTCATAATCCATGCCATAAATACCTCTCAGTTCACTAAAAGATCTTTATCTATATCCCATCAAAAAAGACAATAATTGACTATATTAAATGGATTTCCACTTGAACAGGAAATCCCCTTGAAATCTCAACTTATCCCATTAAATATGCACAAGCCTTGCTTGTTTCTTTTCAATCTTAAAATCGATTGAACTATCGCATCAGAACTTAATTACAACTGACAATTGGTCTACAGATGGTATTTTTCTATATTTTTGTAGTTTGTGTGTGTGTGTGTTATCTTGATGTGGCACCTTTGTGGAGGGCTATAAAAATAGACCTGTCATTTATATGGATCTATTAAAAAATTTGTGGTCTTTTCTAAAAATACCCGCACTGGGCGTTAACAGAAATAACTACCTGATTGCCATTTTGTCAGTTCGATTCGCACACGCGGCTCAATTGCTGTTGTGGTCAAAATGTTTTGTGCTTTGTGCTGTTTCTATTTTGATATTGGATGCACGCTCGGAAAAATATAACAGGGCATATTGGTTGGATGTGCGAACCAGAGAGAGTAGAGTTTGCGGTCCATGAAGTATTTATAGTCCCTGTATAATCGATAGAGAAGTTAGGCCAAGTTTTGTTTCTATAGGGTCATCTTTAAATATTAGTTTAGGGTAGTCAAAATGTTTGTGCTTTGTACTGTTTCTATTTTGATATTGGATACACGCTCGGAAACCAGAGAGAGTAGAGTTGGCTCTCCATGTAGCATTCATAGTCCCTGTATAATCGATAGAGAAGTTAGGCAAAGTTTTATTTCTCTAGGTTCATCTTTGAATATTAGTTTAGGGTGACCATATTTGACTATATTGATAAAGATTCAGTATAAGTGATTATCAAATTTCAATTCTCTTCTGTGTCTCCATTCAAGTTGATTTCATTGCTGTGGTCGGGTATTGGGCAGTCGTGCATAGCCAGCTGAAAATCGCTTAATTGTTTTGTTGTTTTGTTTTGTTTTGGCCCATTGTTGTGCCAACTTTGACACCCAAGCCGCTGGCTGTTTAGAATTTGTCGGCGCTTTGTGTATCGCTCTCTCACTCGCACTCCCTATTGCCTTGTATCTCTCACTATCTCTGTCGCTCGACTGTAGAACAGGAACAAGAACAAGCATATCATGTTATTTTTCAAATTACCAATTTGTGACGTTTATTGTGGGTGATATACGATATAATACACACACACAAACACACACACACACGCATGCACCTCTCCATATTTAAATCTGAGCCGATGGCTTTATTGACAGCCCTGTCTCATGTCAGAGCTGCCAATGAAATATGGTTCCGAGCAATTGGCTAAATGCGGCACAAAAAAGCCTTTTGTTCGCCGCAGACATTGTAATAAAATTTCGTATTTGTAGGCTATTGGAAACTCCGTCGCAGGGTTCTGTTCCGAGCTTGTTCACATTGTTGTTACGGCTGCTACGGCTGCCATTGCACAGATAGATTTAATTAAAAAATTGTACAAAGTCTGTTGGCGCAGTACGTTGCCAGCAGGAAATGTGAAGCGGAATAACCCAAATGATCTAATTGCTGCTGCTATCCAAGACAATCTCTCACCCTCTCGCTCAGCCCCGCTCCCTGTGTCTCTCTCTCTCTGGAGGATGTGGGCATTGTTACGCCTGCTAATGGATAATGGACGAAACTGAAATAAATCGATACATTTATTTCAAATGAAACTCATACTCTCTACAAAATGCAAATGAAACGGGCATATATAGCTAATCAATTGGAAGGAGGTGACGAATGGAGGCAGCTCTAGACAATTGAGTTCAGCTCAGAGAGTTTTTGACTATGCTTAGTGAGTGCGAATTAGCCTGTTTAAGTTCTCACAGATGCTATTTTAGTGCATTATTTGATAAATTCATATAATGAAATTGTCTTACAAAAATTATATATATACAGACAAATCTCTAGTCAAGCAGCACAACAAGATTAAAAGGCGCTTTATATATTTTATCTATATATTACATACTTATCATGCTTTGCTATGTTGAAGATGCGTCCATGTGTCCATAGCTCAACGTAGTTTTCTTCCACTGGACGTGTTGACTTCAAGTACTTCATTTAGTCTAGCTGTTTGTTTCTTACTTAACATCTCAGGGATTTGCGAGCTCATATATATAATTTAATTTCCTTGATTCATATCACGGTTCTTTACACTTTATAATTTCCTAAAACAGTTTAGAATCAACATTTTTGCTTTGATTCGGAAAGCTTAGCTAAAAGTAAAGAAAATTTGAAGTTACTAAATTTAGTAAAAAGGTTCTCTTGAGGAATATACGAAAAACAAAAAATTATAAAAATAATTCAAGCTGGTATTTATAACGGCAAGTATATCATTTGCCTAAATCAGACAGAGAAATGGATAAAAATGAATTTTTCGCCTCACGCTTGTTGATTTTCTAGCGCATAGTCAACACAATGAATAAAAGTTGGTATATATAAAACACCCATATATTCATACATACACTTGAATATCGTAAGAACGCGATTAAGGTCAAGATGTGTGAGAAGAACTGAAAGCAGCTGAGATCAGAAGTTCAGGATATTTGCGCTCTGCATTTCATTTGATTCTCCACTTCTCTATATCCAACAAGACAGCATTACATCCCATGTAAGGCCATCTACATCTAGACAGTCTCTAGTACGTATACGTATATCTTGCATCTTTAGAGCTGTAGTCTCTAACCTATTATATTTTGTATTTATATCTCATTTGAGTTTAGCCAATGTCGTCTCATCATCAACAATTTTGCAATAAATTCTTGCGCCATTTATCAGAACAGTAAATTTATTGCGTTTAATTGATTGAAGTTGATTTCGCAGTGCTGCTGCCACATTTCTCTAATAACCAATTAAGGACTTTTGAAATGTGTCTAATTTTATATAATTTATGACATCAGTTCAATGGAAAAGAAAAAAAAAGTATTGCCGAGGGCCATAAAGCAGGAGACGAACAAAAAAAAAAAAAAATGTTGGCAGCAGGCTATGCGAAGCGGCTATGGTCTATAAATAGCAGCGATTGGCCCGCCCCCGCCCCCACCCCCGTTGCGCCGCTGTCGAAATGCAGTGTGTTTAGCACTGTTAACAGATTTAATGGGTTTTTTATTGAGTCACTTGCGGCTGGAGGCCGCGAGCAGCTGGTAGCCTGTTGAATCACTCGGTGGCTCGTAGTCCAGTTTGTGCAGCCGCGGAATGCCGGGTGAAGCACCCTTGCTAGGCCTACACCAAAGGTCGGCGGGGCCTGGGCGGTGGAAAACTACCCAACAGCCCAAGTACAGAGTGTTTGAGCCAAGTTTTTAGCGCTAACAATTAACAGCAAGCAGTGAAAAGCGAAACATTAAAAATCACTCATACGCCCGGTGCGCCAGCAATTAAAACATAAAAATTGTATTAACATCGTGACTGGCTGGCAAGCGGAGAGAAATAAATAAATAGCAGAAACGGCGACGTCAATATCGTATTGCCATTGCATGGCTAGAACTAGTCACGCCCCCCCGCCGCATGCCGCCGCCGCCCCCTGGCAGCTGTCTAACAAACCCAAACCCAAGCACAAACACAAACACAAACACCCTCAGCGTGTCGATCTCTTTGGCTCTGAGTTGAAACTGCAAATCGGAAAATCCAGAATGAGTTGTTAAATTAATAATAAGCGCACAGCACACACACACACACATACACTCGTACACTCATGTCTGAATTCGCCCCTGTGCCACCCGCCTGGAGCACGGGCCACTGCTGTGAGCTTAATGAAAAACCAGTTTACCAACATTCAGCATTCACTCAGAGGCAAAAATCGTAGATGTTGAAAAATAAAAAAAATAAAGAATGAAAAATAAGAAATAAAAGGAAAAAATAAACTAAATTAAGAGCCGCAGTAAACGCAGCTGCAAAGCAAACGAACAATTTATATTTATTGCAGTACAGCAATTAAAACAGGTAGAAATCGAGATTATATATACACATACATATATAGAGTATGTGAGGTATGTGTAACTAGCTGGAATGCTCTAGAGAATGCCTTGAGATACAGCAATGTGCATGCCTGAGAGACACCCTGTACTCCAGTTTACTTGACACTGGCATCAGAAGCAGGAATTGAATTGTACATGTAGATGTAATGATAGAGTAGATGCAGTTAGCTTTGATCTAGATGCATGGGAATTGACTTGTTATAGAGTCTATGCCTAACTGAAGCTTTATTAGCTTTAAATTGACCGTGATCTAAATACAACATAGGTGGGCGCATAGACACCCTGTATATGTACTTTACTTGTAGCTCAAGTGGGTATCGAGTGTGTTTCTTGAGTATCGTAGGAGTATATACACTCTATATGGAATGGCTAAAGATGCCATATGGGAATAAGCTTGTCTATCTAAGAGATATGTATCCCCTGCTTAGTAGTAGACACCCTGTATTGAACATATGCACAGGTATGAGACTATTTGCTATAGTGTTACGACACTAACTTGTTCGAGTGTTTAGTCTAAAGTGATTTCGTTAGAAATCCGTTGACAATCGGCTACGTATAAACATCCTGTATGCTAGCTCTACGTTGCTTATGAGTAAGCAAACACCATTTACATCGAAATACGGTAAGCAGAAAATAATGCCTAAGGCAATACCCTGTATTTCGTTATAGCAGAGGCTAAATTATATGTTACTATTTGAATAATCTCTGCATATCAAGCTTGTCTAAATAGGTCTAAGGATTTTTCTTTGTTGAAAATACACCATGATTGTGATCAATTATAATAAATATTACAATTTGAGATGCTCAGCATAACAAGTTTTGCTAACAGTCACCCTGTACATCCCAACAAGGAGATTTCCCAAAATTTACTTAACAATATTTACCCCCCTGATCCTTATCAGCGGGCCCAAAAAGTATTTTCCCTTACGAGCGAAAGTAATTAAAGTGCAAACTCTAAGAAGGGAATATACATTGTTCGATCTGAAAATCTACAAAAACAATTTACAATGCTAGACGAGACTAGGCGATGCCAGGGGGCGCACAGCTGAGAAATAGTTTGATTTGGATCTCGCGTCATTGTTTGCTGCTCATACAAGTGAGGCGAAAAATAAAAAAAGCACATGATTCTCATTGTTGTTATTAGTTTAGGTTCAAATGCCTGTACAGCGAGCTTCTCCGCACCCGCGTGCTTGCTCTCCCTGGTTCTTAGTCGGCAGTCAGCCAGCCCTCTTCAGGCTGAGAGCTGTTGTTGGGCTTTGGGTTTTTTTTCTTTGAATAATTTTTTGCACTTGTGACGTCACAGCTGGCGTTGAGCTGGAGTCACAGTCCATGAGGTCGCCGACGGCTTTGAATTGATAAATGTGAAAATCGATGCGATTTTGAGCTTAGTACAGATCTTGCTGTTGTCGGAAGAGCGCCGCGAAACGCTTTGGAAACTTAAGGTTAACACAAACAAAGCAAACAAATCGAAAATAAAACACACTTAACCGCATTTTTGGGCCTGGTAGGTGTTTCTTGAGCCAGCCAGTTTATAAATTAGAAAGGCAACACATAAGCAAATTAAAAGCAACTTTAGAGCGCGGCTGTAAATGTGCTAATTAGACAGTGGCTCACTTTGAGCAGTATATCATTTTTGATGAAGGCCCAATTAGCGGGCCATTCGGAGTCTGGAATCTGTCGCCCCAAAACTAACCGAGCTCGTGCTCGCCTCTTCTTTGCCCTTCGCAGATGCCGCACAGCTGCAGCACCCAGTTCAAGCTAGCCGCAGAACAGTTCCCGACGGACTCCTATGCGGCCTACGCCTATGCGGACAACTTCGATCTGTCGCTGCTGCCGGAGGACGCGGGCATACCCACCACAGTCTATCAGTACAACGCGCCGCAGATCAAAATCGAAAGCGCCTGGGAGATACAGGAGCAGCCAGTGAGTACATCGTATGCTCCAGCCAACCCCTGCTCCAGTGTTAGCTCCAGCGGCAGCTCAGGCCACCAGCTGATACCACCACCCGCCTATCCGCACAGCGCCTACCCCTCGCCGCAGTCGAGCCCGCAGCAGTCGGAGTTCGCCTCGTTCAAGTACGACTGCCTGAGCAGCCCGTGCCCCTCGCTGGATGCGAGCAGCATCAAGCAGGAGCTGCACATTTTGCCACCCTCGCCCCCCGAGTCCAACTGCGAGACGCCCTCGCCACGCAGCGACACCAGCAGCAGCAGCAGCAGCAGCAGCAGCAGCAGCAGCAGCATCAAGGCTGAGCCACTGGATGCCGAGTTGGAGAACTATATAGATTTGAATACGCTGCAGCAGCAGCTGCTGGACATCAAGCCGAACCATCAGGCGCTGCGCGAGTGCCTCGAGGACACGACATTCCAGCGCAAGCACAATCTGAAGCCCCTGGCGCTGGAGTCCTTCATTGGCGGGCTAGCTGAGGTGCGAGGTGACTTTGAGCCGGTCATTTCTCTGGCGCTGGAGCATGCCAAGCGCGAGGCGGACGCCATTTGTGCAAAGCTGCAGATATCGCAGGGTATGTAGAGAGGGGCAGAATGGAGAGAGAGAGGGGGAGATTGTGATTAATCTTGCTTTGTTTGCTTTTGGCCTCGCAGATCCGAATGCCTGGACAGCTGCCCAGGTACACGCATGGCTACGATCCACCTTGGCACAGTTCAAGCTGCCCCCGGTTGACAACTTGGAGCTGCAGTTCAGCGAAGACGGTGCTGCTCTGGCATTACTCAGCGAGGAGGAATTCCAGCGACGATTGCCCGAGGTAAGCAGCACGCCCCACTCTCGATTCACTGTCACTGCGACTTACCCAACGACCAAGTATTACAAAATCGAGGGTAGCTAATAAGCATAATACAAGAAGAGCAGACAATGCAAATGCCAAAAGAGAGAGAGAGAGAGAGAGAGAGAGAGAGAGAGAGAGAGAGAGAGAGCGAGAGAGAGATAGGCAAAACTCAGAAAGCAAAACGAAGCCAAACAAAATACCAATCAATGCGATTGAATTGAATTTCGCGTACGAACTTGGCTTTTGGGCTGAGAAAACATAGAGTGTGTAAGAGCGAGCGAGAGGGAGAGAGCAGGAGAGAAACACTTGATATGAAAGACAAAAAGCATGAAAGAAAAAAAACAAAACAAGTTTCGTAACTTGGCGTTGACGTCATGGCCCAGGCTCGACCAAATCGGAAAGCAAACCTGTTGCCAACAATTAGGCAAAAGGCAAAAAAAATATAAAAATAAAAATAAATAAATAAAAATAAAATAAAACTAATAATAATGTGGCTAGCGGCATCCAAAAACTACTCCAAATGCGCTGCCCTAGCCAGCAGAGTCGAGCCCCGCCGTCGAGTGCCCATCAGCTCATCAGCTCACCAGCTCACCAGCTCAGCACATTGCCAAAAATATCTCAATGATTACATTTGCCATATCAAATGATTGCGACGCATCAAAGTTTGTTTTGAGTGCAGCCAAATGAAAACAAAAGACTGAAGCAACGAACGCGACGCGCACCGAGTGAGAGAGAGAGAGCGAGAGTGGAAGAGTGGGAGTGAAAAGAGACACGAAGAGAGAGAGAGAGGAGCAGAGCATTCGAAATTAGTAACCGTGGTCATGGCTGTAAAGGTGAAAGAATGTGTGAAGGTTGTTTGGTGAAACTGCAAAAGCACTCGCTTGATTACGAGCCACCGTCTCGGACTCTGTCCCAGTGCACAGTGGGGCGAATCCGACTAAATGTGGGGTATCGAATTTTGTGCGGAGAAAGAGAGAGGCAGAGCTTTGTAGAGGGATTTTCTTTTGTTTGCATAAATATGGTATATGTGATATGATGTGGGCTGTATAAAAACCATCTGCTCGGGCTGAAAGAGAATTCTATAGAAAAAAATTTAAAAAGAAACATTTAGATAGGCCAACCTGAAGTATTGATTAGACTCTTTAGTCTGAGTCTTTAGTCTTAATAAAGAGTCTAAAGAGACAAAGACTATATTGAAAATGTGGAAAATCACAATAATAAAAAATCAATGGTAATTTTATTTATTTTTTTTTCAACTTTATTTAGGTTAGGTGTATATTTAAATATAAAAATCTGTATAATTAATATTGCAAATAATTTAATTGTCATTTGTTATGCGCCAGTAAATCATATAGAGATTCTTGCAGAGTTGCAAAATTTTACCATATATTTAAATATAAATATATATCTATATGATAACTCATGCAGCCGTACTGAAACCATCTCTAGATTTTTTCTTTTATTATATTCAACAGTATTTATTATTCATATTTTTTAAAAATATTTTTTAAAGTTAAAATTTGATTATAGAAATATGTACATATGCTAAAGTAATTGATCAAGTTATTTCCGGAATAACAAAAAATGCATTGAATTTACTATAGGTATAGTAGGTATTGTAGTATATACACTTTGCCACTTTGCAAATCTGTGCTTGCTTATCCTTATTTGCTCCACTGTGCTCAGTGTCAGCGATAGGTACAGCCACAGCTCAGATGACAGTGGAGACGACGCGACGTCGCGACGGCAACGGCAACGGCAACGGCAACGGCAACGGCAACGGCAACGGCAACGGCAATTGAATTGAGCCAACGACCAGCAACGACATTGCAAGGTGAAAGTAAGTCGCAGCGGTTGTTGTAGCTGTTGTTGTTGTTGTTGTTGTTGCTTGGCCACTTGCTACGTAGTTGTTGTTGCTGCAACTGCAGACAGCGCACAATTTATGCGAGCAGTTAGCAGTTAGAATTTGAATTGATATGCGCCGTCTAGATTGGCCAGCTTTGGTGGGAGAGATATAAACAGAGCGAGAGGGAGAGAGAAGGAGAGAGAGAGACTGAGATTGAGATTGAGATTTATGTGAGATGTACGCTGGGCCCCATCGATATTCATCCAAGTGGTACGCTTTCTTTCTCTCTTTCGTTCGGCCTTCTAGAGTGGCAGCACGCTGCACGCACAGCTGGAGATATGGAAGATGGCCTATGCAGATCAGCTGGGCAACGAAATGGAGGCCACAGCGCCAGCCGGCAACGATATGCTATGGGGCTATCAGCCGCCCAATGTGGAGCAGGACGAAAGCGAAGGTGAGTTGCCATAGAAAGCTTGCAGCGATATAAATCTAGCTGAGTCGATCCTCTCCATTCACAGATGATGAGGACATGGAGTCCGCTCTGCCGCTAGCCACAGCCACAGCCACTGGCACTGGCACTGGCACACCCACATCGACGGCGGCCAAGCGCTCGGGCGGCGCACGCAACGGCGGCAGCTCGCACATTCACCTGTGGCAGTTCCTCAAGGAGCTGCTCGCGGCGCCGCAGGTAAACGGCACGGCCATACGCTGGATCGACCGCAGCAAGGGCATCTTCAAGATCGAGGACTCGGTGCGCGTGGCCAAGCTGTGGGGCCGGCGCAAGAATCGGCCGGCCATGAACTACGACAAGCTCTCGCGCTCCATACGCCAGTACTACAAGAAGGGCATCATGAAGAAGACGGAGCGTTCGCAGCGTCTGGTCTATCAGTTCTGCCAGCCGTATCATCAGTGAGCCAGTGAGCCAGTGGAACCAGTTCCATTTAACTAGTTCTAAGTGTATTTATTTTGGTAGTCGTAAGCCCGTAACCCCCCACCAACCAGCACAAACTTTGCCCCGCCACTATGCTCGACTAGGCAACCGAGTCTAGCGAGTGTTAGTGTCTGTACATACATCTATATCTATACGTCTATATCTCACTCTATATGTATATCTATATCGATATCTATACATATACATATATATATACGTCTCTGTAGCACCGTCTAGGCACGAAGGTAAGTTCGTGCAGTTAAGTTGGACTCCGCGTGAGTTCGCCTCTAGTTGTTTAGGCTCAAGCCAAAGGCAGCTGGCGAAGGTAAGTTCGCCCTGTCGCGGCTTTAAGTTAATCAATCTCAATCAATCAATCGATCAATTTTTTATATTGCATGTGGGCGTGGCAGCTAACTGCATATGTTTGACTTACCGGCGACATCTTTATTCAAATGTTGACTCTGCCAGTGCTTGCGCCCGTCACGATTTCCCCCCGCCTCGAGCTCTGTTTAGGGTTTGTTTTGTTGGCAGGTGCCAGTCCGCTTCGGATGCTGCGCACACATAAGACCAGCACAAGCTTGGGCCGAGGCCCAGGGGGCGTGACACCCGGGGGCGGTGAGCACTGGGCACTGAGCAGCAGCTGAAGGTGTTGCGGTAATTTTAGGAACCATATATCTATGATATATCAAAAGTAAGTTCTATGAACAACAAAACAAACGAACAATTTGTAACGAATATGAGTATGTAATGAATTAGTGACTAAGGGTTATGAATATAAATATAATTTATAAATATAATATATACGAAATATATGAAATTATGAATATCGAATATGAATATCGAATATAACTAAGAATATAAGTGTGAGTGTGGGTATTCATATGCGCATCAATAAGTATTCATGTGAAATATGTGTATGAATATGAATATGAATATGAATATGAATATGAATATGAATATGAATATGAATATGAATATGAATATGAATATGAATATGAATATGAATATGAATATGAATATGAATATGAATATGAATATGAGTATGAATATGAATATGAATATGAATATGAATATGACTATGAATATGATTATGATTATGATTATGATTATAAATATGAATATGATTATGATTATGAATATGAATATGAATATGAATATGAATATGAATATGAATATGAATATGAATAGAAACACAAATGCTAATATGAATAGGCATAAAATTAAAGTAAATAAATTAATTTAACAAACACAAATGAATCAGAAAAGTATGAATAGTGACTACGATAAGTTTTGTTTGCTAGGTTTTAAGAATAATTTTCCAATTTATGTAGGTTTAAAATTCTTGAAAATTTTTTCTCTTCCCCAAATGGAAAGTTAAAAAATTTTCGACCATGTTTGCCCAAATTTTTGGAACATTTTCCCTCAATTAATCATAATTTATTTTTGGTTTATATGGTGTTGGTTCAATTACTGTTAGTGTGCGTGTGCGTGTACGAGTGTGTGTGTGTGTGTGTGTCTGTGTGCGAGTGTGCAGTTAATTTTATTATTTATTTTCGGTTAATACTTAAACAAAAGTCAATTGTTATGCGTTTTAATTATTTATGTTTCGTATTGTGAAATTTGCTATTGCAATTTGCATAGCTTGCGGCTCGGCTTATTTGTTTTGTTCAATAGTTTTTTGTGTGTTTGTAATGTTCGTGGCATTAATATACATAAACACATTCAATTTATTCACATAGTTTAAATGCAAATTTGCATAGATATAGATAAATATGCTTAGCTATAGACACCATTTTAATGATATTGTTTTTTTCGCACACGATTTGCGTACAATGTTTCATTGATTAAGATTTTAATTTTTATTATTTTACGCATACGCAACACATATTTATTTATTTATTTAACAAACATATTGTCATGCTCAAAATATATTTACCGAGAAATAAAAAATAATAAAAATAAAATCTGTAATTTATTGGAATTATGTAGCAGGATCTCCAGCTCCCTCGGCTATTATCTTATATTATTTGCCAATTTTTAAATTTTAAATCTATTTACTTTTCCTGAAAATCCTCTCAGGCCTGCATATCAAATTGAAGCTGGCCTTAGCGGAGCAGCCCCGTTTTTGTTTTGCTACTGTTGTTTGTCCAGGGTATAATAAGGATTTGCACTGTTAATGAATACAAAAATCCCTTAAAGCGCTTGTGAAGCGCCTTTTTAAATTCAAATGCCTTTTGAAATGGAACATACATGACTGCAAGACGAGGTCAGCTTGAGAAGTTGCTAAGTGTGTCAAGCACACTTATAGTTGGTTCAGAAACTGTCCTATGTAGAGTTGGAGTTATATAGAGCTCTGCTTGAGTTTCCACTACAAATATCTATAACTCCTTAATAAAAGTATTTTTTGTAAATATAATACAAATAATAGAATGGACTTTCTATTTTAAACAGATTGAACTTAAATTCTTAAGCATTCCATTCCATTTCTAGTCTTCTCTCTGGCTTCAAGAACTCAGCTCGACAACTCTGCTGGCGACCCTCGTTTACAGTTCATGTGCTGTAAAAGCTTTTTAGATTGCCTTGTCAGTCAGTGCGGGGCATTGCACTCGTGTGTGACCGTTAGCAGAGACGATTTTCATGCAGGCAGCGCATTTTCAATCAACTATTTTCAATGCTATTTGCGCTAACAACGCTTCGATACACAGACTGGGCGTGGTCGTGGACCAGCAGCTCAGTGACATGTGAGTGTGTGAGTGTGTGTGTGTGTGGGGGTGTGCAAAAAGGAAGCAAAAATAATAAATAGAAAACACGATGAGAGCATCGATGTGCCAATCCATATGCATTCGGATTGATAGTTTGATCCGAAATGATATCTCCTGTTCATTACAAATTATGCGGCTTAGGCCAGCAAATATTCTGCTCTAGGTATTTGTATATGAATTTGCCTGGCCTTGGCTAAGATTATTTTAATGCGCTCCAATGAGTTTATCGTCTTTGTTGTCCTCATGCTGTGGCTGAGGCTGTGGCTGAGGCTAAGGCTGTGGCTGTGGCTGCCTCTGCTGCGGATGCGGATGCGGATGCCCGGCAGTGTATCGCAGCCGGGAGGGCTGCTTCATTTAAATACTAAATCGCATTAAATGCCATCAAGTGGAAAATTCCCAAAAGCAATAAATTTATTGCTTGCTGCACAAACGTCCACGATCACGCCCAGGGAACGAGAGTCCAGCCCACAACCATGTGCCGCCTCTCTGCTCTCACTTTTCCTTTCCTTTGCCTTTGCCTTTGCTCTGCCTTCGGTACGTTCCGGCCTTATATAGTGCTTATACAATATTTGCATTATAGCTTACAGACGCTCTGAGCTCGGAGCTGACTGAATGACGGTCTGACTGTGTGACGGTCCTGTCGGTCCTGCTGGCAGCCGGGACGTTCTGTTTATCCTTAGACGGGCCGGCTTTGTCTTTGCGCTGTGTTCCTTGTCCTTGTCATACGCTCGTTTGGTTTTTATCTATCTGCTCGCTCGTCTTTATTTTTTTCTTTTATTTGGCGGAGGGGGGCACAAACTACAAAGACAAATATTTAATTGAATTAGTGCAGCTAGCGTTAAGCAGACAATGCAAGGCCACGCCCACCGCCTATCGTCTGTCGAAAATTTGAATATAGTGTTATGCGAGTCATCAACAGGTTCGTTAAGACGCGACCCCATCGACCCCATCCACGCGCAACCCTTAAGCTTCAAATTCTCATGTTAATTTGTCAATCATCCGCCGTCCGAGCCAAATATACCCTACGATAGAGTTATATAAATCTCTTATGATCTATGTATATATACATTGTAGACTCTGTGCTTAGTCATCTATCGGCGATAAACATTTGCTGAGTCTTAATTGGTTCGGGTTGCGCTCGTTTCGTTGTTTTTCGAACCTTGGCAGTCGCTTTATCAGCTCAGCAATCGCCTGTCTATATAGCTACTCTATATGTGTTTGTATGTGGGTAGAAATGTACAGAGAGTGTGCAGCAATAATTCATTCATGACCCGTTCGAAATGTTGACTAAGCGTATTTCCAGCTGAATTGTAATCAAATGGGTTTGTAATGAAAGCCCTTCTCAGTAATTCTCAAGTAGAAAGCTATTCGATTGTAGATTGTACTCCTTATAGTATAGTATTCTAGTTAGAGAATAATATGCACAATATTATATTATATTGTATCGCAGACTACTACATTGATACTATACTATATTTTTTTATAGCACTTTATATATAGTACAGTAAAGTACAATGATATTGTGTCATATTGTTTTATAGTAAAGTGTCGCATATTATAGTACAGTATGTATACATTTAAGAGACTATAATAGTAAATAATAGCATAACATAGAATGTTCCTTTATGGTATTTCATATCGTAATATAGTGGAGCATAACATGTATGGGTACAGCATAGGACAGTTTAACGTAGTATAGAATAATATCATGTTATCTTATGGTATGTTATATCGTAGTATAGGATAGGTGAAGATCGTATAACATATATAAAAGTATAACACATTATTATATAGAACAGTAGAGAAGGGTTTACTATAGTAGAGATTTTGGGATATTATTTCGTAGTACGGCTGAGCATATTATAGTATAGTACAGTGTAGGACAGTAAAACGTAGTATAAAACCATATAATGGTATTCCTTGGCATATTATTTCGTAGTATAGTATAGTGGAGCATCTTATAATACAGTACAGTATAGGACAGTAAAGCGTAGTATAGAATTATATCCTATATTATAGCATAGTAAATCAAAGGATAATTTAGCTTTTTATAGCACAGTATAACATATTTTCAGGCATCGCCTATGCCTATGCTTTCATCTTTAAGAGCATTAAATTGTCGATTTGCCCTTTTCACTCCTTCGGTAGCTGTCAAATTCTGATAATTACGCTCGGCTTGTCAATGCTTCACACAATCGTCCTTTTTTCGTTGTTGTTGCTGTTGTTGTTGTTGTATTTTTGGTCTGTCTTTGCTAAGCCTTGGTTACGCCTTCGGCTCGTGTCGCTGGCCTTTTGTTGGCCAATTTGGTTGACTTAAAAATAGCCTCGCATTTTGCGCGCATTGATGAACTTTTTACCTTCCGCCGCTGTTGCTGGTGCTGCCTTTTAATTAGCATAATTGGTGATACGGGTAAAAGCTATTCTCCATCTTCTCAAATTGATGTAGATGAATGCGCTCTTATGTGCCTCGTCCAGTTGGCTGGCTGGCTGGCTGGCTGGCTCTGGGCTCTGTTTTCATATTCGCCTGCTAATTAAATGCGGCGCCTAATCAATTAAGATTCTCCAGCATTCTCCAGCATTCTCCGGCATTCGCATGGCTCGACTTAAATTTTACATTAAGCTAATTCAAGCTACAAATTGCCGGCCAGCTGCGCGGCATACCAAAAATGTGGTAAGTGAAAATTCAATTTAAATTGATGTCGACCGAGCCTGACCAGCAGCAGGAGCAGGAGCAGCAGCAGGAGCAGCAGTCCAGAGAAGACCGGACCTGTATCCAAGTATATGCCATTTAACTTAAGTACCTTGGCCACAGGCTCCATTCCCCCAACCCCGTTGCGGCGCAGGGGTTCGCCATCGTTTTGTGGCCACGTAAAATAGGTAACAAGTGGCCGAGCTAGCATTTGGGTCTACCTGGCCCACACGTTCCACACGCTCCAGTCCATGACTGCGAAATCAGCGCCGCAGCCGCTAAAGCAGCAACAATTTTAAAAATTCATAAAATTGTTGTTGGCCTCGACAGGAGTCGGACTGTGGCCAGGACTTGGCTTGACTCCCAGCCAGGATATGTTGGCTATGCTTGGCTACTTCATTTTTCAAGTGTGTTTCAATTTTGTTACCTGCCTGCCTCACCTGATCTGCTCAACTGCCTGTCTGCCTATTTGTCCAGCTCTCTGTCCGTCCGCCCCACTGTCTGTCCGCCTGTCCGTCTGCCTGTTTGCTGGTAATGAAATTACAATTTCTGCCGGCCAAGTCATGAAAAATAAATGAGGCTTAAGCGCATTGCACAGCCACTGCCCTGCAATCTCAACTCACACACCCAACTCACACACACATATATACACACACACACACACATGTCATTCAACAAGTTCGTCTGGCCGCCCACTTCAAAAGTCTACGCACAATCATAAATATCATCCAAGAAAAGAGCAACCCAACCGCAAGGACTGCGTCCTAAGCCGCAACTGAAAACCGAAACCGAAACCCAAAGTGAAACCTTTTTCATTTTCCATACACTAGCAAAGAGTCTATCGGCTATGATATGTGTTTTGTAAGATATTTGGTATTATCTCTTGTATTGGCACTGAACTTTCCGTTACTACTCTTGTGGGTCTAATATATTGTATATACTTGCTTTTATAACTTTCCGATTGAACTCAGTGGAGGATTTCTAAGTTTCTTTCAAGCTAACTAATTTGACTGTGAGTTCTTAAATTCGAGTACATAAATATCTACATATATTATAGGTACTTAAAACCGAGCACCTCTTTTTTACTTACAAACTTAAGCAGAATAATGCTAAAATAAATAAATAATATAATATAAATGATAACTAAAAATTATAAAACAGTTTTGTCAGTGAAGACAATTTTATTAAATAAATAAATATTTTAAAAAATAAATATATTAAATATATTTATATTTATAGAGCATTTCATATAAATGCATCGAGAGGAAAATCAATTTAAGCCATATTAAATATTGATTTATAATATAATATATTATCTTATATAGCATTTATCTTTTTCTTAAAGAGCATTTGTTCTACGTCTTGTTCAGTTCTTCAACTTGTTTCTTCTTCTTCTTAACCTTTGGCTGCTTTTCAATTAACTTAAAATATATACACAAGATTTGGGAGCGGCGCAAAGGGCGTGGCGCCCTTTTTTATTATATTTCTTCTTTTTTTTTTTCGTTTATTTTCTTTCTTTAGAACGATTTGCGTTCAGCTCAATTTTTATACACCGAGCATTTGCTCTGTTGCTGTTCACTTGTTGTTGTTGCTGTTGTTGTTGTTGTTGTTGCCGACATTTGAGCGCAGGCAGCATTTAGTTAAGTGCATTTGATTTTGGCACAGAAAGTAGACCCTCGACACAGGTTAACAGCGCGTAATGCGCATCGATTCAATTGCAATTTATTGGATAAAATATCAAAGCCCCTAACGAGCATATAAGGGGGTATACAGTGACCATGTGTGTGTGTGTGCATGCGTGTGTGTGTGTGTGCGAAATGACAGAGACAATAACCGCATTATGTGGCTTAATCCTAGGAGAGTTGATGTCACACACACACACACACACACACACACTCGCTTCAATTGGTCATTGGTCTGAAATTCGATTAGGATTTGCCACGCAAAAAATGCTCACATCGATTTTGTGGTATGGTTGCAGTGGGCGTGGCAGCGTATCGCATTGTTGGGCGTTTTTAATTAGTTGTGTCGCATTGCTTAGGCAGTGCGCATTTAATTTAATCACGTGCCGTAAGCGTCAAATATTTGAGCAGCATTGAAAATTGCGTATACGCCATGTGGCCCAGGTCCAACTCAACAGAGCTGCCAAACCGTACGGAATTCGCTCGGGGCCGGCTGGCTGGATGGCTCAGTGTGCCTTTGGCGTCTGCTGGCAAATGTGTTGACGCATTTTACAATACACAATGGGCCCCGGCACACACACACACGCACGCACGCACACACACACGCACACACACGCGCTAAGTTGGAGCTGTAATTATGAATTTCATAATAATTTTGTTAATATGCGCAGCACGCGAGGCATTGCCTGGCGTCTGGCATAAATTGCAGTAGCCGAGAGCCGGGGCGAGGCGGAAGTGGGAGTGGGAGTGGCTGCCGTACAGTCAACAGTGAGCGGAGCCGAGGCTGTTGTATCCTCGCATCTCCTGCTCATTTCGTGTGTGCTTATCCTGCGGGGAATTAAAAATAATTTGGGTCGTTTTGCTATGCGCTCCAGCAGCCAGGTGTTGGCCTCTGTCTCCCTCTCCCTCTCCCTCTCCCCCTCCCACTCACTGTGTGTGTGTGTGTGTGTGTGCGAAGATTACGGCTTAATTTTTGTAATTATATTAACATGATTAAATTAGTTTTGATTTTGCAACCTTTGCCACATAACGCGTCCTGGCCCCGGCATCTGGAATGGGCAGCAGCAGCCGTCGGAACACGATTTAGCAGCTGCTTGGGTAAGCTGGCTGCCTCAGTGATTAGGGATAATTTACTCATCGAAATCATGGATTTTGGAAGACACCTGGCAGTTCTCAAGAGACGTTTCTCCTTATCAAAATCATTGTCAATGTCGTTTCTCATTGTCTCTCTTTCTCTTTTTATGTGAGATAGTATGTCTATCTCTTTAAGAATAGCTCAATCTCATTCTAAATTTCATTCTTATTCCTACTCTCATTCTCTTCCTCATTCTCATTCTCATTCTCATTCTCATTCTCATTCTCATTCTCATTCTCATTCTCTTTATCTTCCTCATTCTTATTCTCATTCTCATTCTCATTCTCATTCTCATTCTCTTTATCTTCCTCATTCTCATCCTCATTCTCATTCTCATTCTCATTCTCATTCTCATTCTCATTCTCAATTTCATTCTCATTCTCATTCTCATTCTTATTCTCATTTTCATTCTCATTCTCATTCTCATTCTCATTCTCATTCTCATTCTCATTCTCATTCTCATTCTCATTCTCATTCTCATTCTCATTCTCATTCTCATTCTCATTCTCATTCTCATTCTCATTCTCATTCTCATTCTCATTCTCATTCTCATTCTCATTCTCATTCTCATTCTCATTCTCATTCTCATTCTAATTCTCATTCTCATTCTCATTCTCATTCTTATTCTCATTCTCATTCTCATTCTCATTCTCATTCTCATTCTCATTCTCATTCTCATTCTCATTCTCATTCACATTCTCATTCTCATTCTCTTTCTCATTTTCATTCTCAATCTCATCCTCATTCTCACTCTCATCCTCATTCTCATACTCATTCTCTCTCTTTTCGTATATCTCATTTTATTGCACCTTTCCTCTCCTTTTCGCACCATCTATATCGTTCTCTATGTATTTCTCTTTCTCATTCTATTAGTCGCTTTAAGTTTAAGTTTTCTTAAATTCAGTTTTATGAAAATATCAAATTATCATTTTTAATTTTAGCGCTAACGACAGGTGTATGTGTGTGTATGTGTGTGTATGTGTGTGTGCGTGTGTGGCAGAAGGTGTGCTTTGGCATTAATTAAAAAAATATCTACGCACACATGTGAAACTCATTAAGTGCGTGCAATTTGCGAAATTATTTTTTATTTTTACGATTATTTTTATTGAGTTGTTCGCCGCGCGCAGCTCTGGCTAAATGTGAGATTCGCGCTCGCCCCATTAATGGGGCATGCAACAACAGCAGCAACAACTGGGGCCAGTTGCATTCATAATAAATCTGAAATTATGCAATTAAATTGGTGCATCCTGCGGGCAAGCTCAAACTAAATTAAAGAAGTTGCAGCTACAGCCAAGTGTTTGGGCCACAGTTGCAAAAAAGTTGGCATCTATTTCGTGGCAAGTGGCAAGTGGCAAGTGGCAAGTGGCATGTGGCATGTGTATTAATTTGAACTCAGAACGCAAAGATGCGTGTGAGCACAGCTGCAGCATAAACAACTTGACAACAACAACAACAACTCAGTGGAGTGTGCTCGACTGTTAGATGCCCTGTTGATGCTGCATTCGCTTCATGTAAGTTGTATAAATAGAAATGAATGAGCAGAGCTTCGTGCTGCAATCACTAATCCCTTAAGTTTACTTGACTCATCGATATTTATCGATTTTTATCTATGCAGAAGTGTCTATCGATTATCACAGTGACTTTGTTATATCATCTTGCATAAATAATGAGTAAATACTTTCATAAATAATGGTACAGATGTACATTGATCGATATTTATAAATTTTATCTCGATAGAAAGTCTATCGATAATTACAGTGTCTTTGTTATATATCATCGTGCATAAATTATTATAATTAAATGTATTAATAAATAATGGTACAGATATACATTGATCGATATTTATCGATTTTATCTATACAGAAATGTCTATCGATTATCACAGTGACTCTGTTATATCATTTTGTGTAAAATATTATTATTGAGTATATTCATAATTAATGGTATATATATACATTTATCGATATACATATATCGAAATTTTCTACATTTCCAAAAACAATCATTTCCCCTTTTATTTGACTTTTTCAAAGCTGGAAATCTAATACATGAATGAATATTTTAACAAATTTTAATCATCAAAACTTCAGCATGAATAGATCTATGAAATATCCATTTCAGCAATATATGTATGTAGATGTGGTGGCTACATGAATTAAATTACTCGCCTAGCCTAGCTCCGCTCTCTGCACCTTTATAAGTTTGCACTTATCTGCGCGGTACTTTATACCCCATGGATACTCTATTTACTAATACCTTTTGATTAGGTGCTTGGCATATAGACACAATGAGCTACGCCAGAGAGGAAACACTTTTGCAGTTGGAGCTGCTTGGCAAAAGTTTGCTACAGCCGGGATACATGTGTATTTGTGTGCAGGGGAGCTGAAGCAAATAGTGGGGGGGGAGGCAAGCAACCAATTGTCGCAGTTATTTTTGTAATGCGTTGCGTGCGCCTGGGAGCTGCAAGTGCTTACGAGATATTTCTCAAATAACATGAAAATACGCAAAAATCGCAGCTGAGAGAGATAGCTGAGAGGTGGGGTGGGGGCGAGGGGCACGCACGCTGGCGAGTTGAGAGTTGCACGAACTTTGCCCAAAGGACGACGACACGCTGGCTTCGCAACGAATCGAGCAGGACTTTGCGTAGTTTTAAGCATTGTCAATGCTGCTGCTGCTGCTGCTGCTGCTGCGAGTGCAGTTCCTTATAACATAAGCAACTCATAAATAACGCGAGTGAGGCCAATGCAACTGAGCTGCAGACCAAAAAGGGGCGCCAGGCCACGTACATACACTTTTCTACTTACTATCTGCGGGTGTGCTTGTGTGTGTGTGTGTGTGCGTGTGTGTGTGTGCATGTGTGTGTGTGTGCTTGTGGCACTTCAACTCTAATATAAAGTTTGCGCTCGGAAATGTGCTGTGAGCACTTTTTGGTATTACGCAAAGTTTCACGCGCGCACCAGCCAAACGGGCGGTTGGCTGTGGGGGCGTGGCAGATGCCTTAAATGAAATACGAGAGCAAGGAAAAAGAATAGAAAAACGAAAATAACTATAGAAAGGGGAGTAAAAATTAAATTGCTCGCAATTTGCACAGTTCAATGCGCTTTAGCGGTGCCAGGAGACAGCGAGAGAGAGAAAGAGAGAGAGGGGGAGAGGTAGCTTGGGGTGGTGGAAAAACTGCAAGCATTTTCGCACAGATTTTCATAACTTAGATTTACAGATTTTCAGATGTTCGCGCGCTCTGAACAATGCGACCAAAGTTCTGCTGACATATGTGTGTGTGTGTCTGTGTGTGTGTGGGCGTGACAGTGTGTGTACCTGTGTGCAGTGCTGTAAACTAATGCAATGACAAACGCAATCACAATAAGAAATTTTACAGTTAGTTAAGTTTGCCTTGTTGCGGGCTGGGGCGGAGCAAAGATTTTTACTCAGCTCTCGTTGCTGTTGCTGTTGCTGCTGTTGTTGTTGTTGCTGTTGTTCTTGGAATCTCGTTTCGCAATTTAGTTGGCAGCAGAGAGAGAGAGAGAGGGGGAGAGAGACACACCTGTCTACCCACCTGTTCACATGTGCTCGTTTCACAAAATATGCATAAGTAAAAATGGCAAAGGAAAAGCTGTTGAAATATTTAGAAAAATATTTAAGAATTATGAGCGACAGCCAACCCGTCTCCACCCTCAGCCCCCAATCAAATGATAATAAATTGCGCAAGTTAATAAAAAGCAAAAAAGCTCAATAAAAATCGAGAAACCGAGAGAGAGAAAGAGAGAGGGAGAGAGAGAGAGGGAGAGTGAGGCAAAAAAGGGTGCTGATTGGCAGCGTCAGGGGAACGTTCGATTCCTGATGCTCGAACCCTCATCATAGTTCATTAAATGCGTAAACGCATAAAAAATGCCCAGAACAGTCCACCCACTCGCACTGCTCTCTGTCTCTCTCTCTCCTATGGCCAAGGTAGTGTGACTGGCTCTGGCTCTGGCTCTGGCTGCGGCGGCACATAAAAGCATTTATTCTGTCTTTTACTTTGTACTTTGCCTTGTGCCTAATGCATAAAAGCCAAACATAAATAAATTTTGTTTTATGCGCCAATAATGATGAAGTTATTATGATGACTTTATTAGGGCCGGCAGAAGTAGCAGCTCCTGCGCCGCCTTCAGCAAAACTTGAGCCCCAAAAAACCCAAAAACCAAAGCCAAAAAAAGGAATAAAAACAAAAAAAAAGAAAACGTGGCAAATCAGGAAGAACATTTCTGGTCATTTGCATGCCGAATTTTTAATGCTCTAGAGGAGCAGCAGGAAGGGCGATAATTTCATAGGACTATTAACTGACACGGATTCGTTTTAGCACACTTGGATGTTGGAGTACCATGAGAAGTCCTTATCTTCTGTTCCTAACAAATCAGTTTTGTAAAGCTGTTTGGCAAAAGATTTTTAAGTCAAATTAATGTAATGTACATATACTAATGTAATATATAACTTGACGGATAATATGGGGTAGTGGATACAATGTGGAAAACTGGCTAGGAAGAAAGGAAGATTGGTCAGAGTGACAAACGGACTGATAGAGCACAAAAAAAAAAAAAATTAAAATAATAATAATAATAATAATAATAATAATGTAGAAAATAATATAAAAATGAAAAAAAAAAACAAAAAAAATTAAGAATCATATAAAAAAAAATATATATTACAATAAAAATAATAAATAATAATAATAAATAATATAAATAAAATAAAATATAATAAAAAATGGAATATTGAATAAGTAAGTCAATTTATAACATATAATAATAATTGAAAGTATATGAAATTGTAAAAAATTTGTAAAAAATATATCAATAAATATACATACAGAGCTTATTAAGAAAAACTCCATAGGCAAGCTATTTAGGCACAGAGAAGATTGTAATATAGATTTAAATTTCTGTGAATATTGACATATATATATATTTCTATTATCTCTTTGAATCAGAGATTCTGGAGAGGAATCCTCAGCTTGTCTCTCAATCAAAGTAACACCTTGGATTCCATTTTCACTAGGAGTTGAAATATCAATTTACTCTAGGCCTATTTATCAATATTCTTTATGATTTATATATTTTTATAGTGTCTACTTGACTGGACATTAGATAGACGCACTCCTTAGGCTCGCCCCTTATAATTTGCTTTTGCCTCAAATGCCCACGCAAGTCTTATATGATCGATTTCAAGTACTTTTGTGTTTGGCATTGCGTTACCAATGCCATCACAGAATTATAAAACACTCAAATTGAGGTTCGAATAAAACAAAAAATGAGAATATTGAGCAGAGAGCACATCATAAAAATGCTGCTGCCCTTGCAGAGCATTAAAAAAGTTTAGCGAGTATATTTATACGCACCTAAATAAGCATGTATGTATGTGTATGTGTGTGTGTGTGTGTATAAGTGTGTGTGTGTATGCCTCAATATACATATACATCTATATTATGTGCTTAACCGCAGTCACTCAGCGCTTGGCTTTGCCTCACTCAATCTCTCGCCCTCACTCTCAACCCCCTCTCTCACCCTCTCGCTCTCGCTTTCGTCCACTCGAGCGCAGGACGCACTTAAGCGACGTCTGAAACTTTTTTATTAAACTGCGCTAATAGAACCGAGTGCGGAAAGGTCTCGAAGTTGGGTCAATTTCCAAAATGGCCGCCTGGTTGCGCTTAATAAAATTTATGATTTCGACGCTCGGCTTTGACAGTTAAAATTAAAAAATGGGGCGGGGCTTGCGGCAGGTGACCAGAGAGAAGGAAAGAAAAGAAAAGCAAAGTGGAAGGTGGAAAGCGGAATGGAGAAAGTGGATGATGCCCAACTTAAATACAAACTTCACAGCGCAAATTGATAACATTTTTGCCAGTGCCTGTGCTTGGGCAGAAGTGGAACTGGGCCCGCTTTATCCTTGGCCTCGCAACTGTCGCATAATGCAAAAAATGACATGGCATCGGGCGCACAATATGAAAGATTATGTTATGCAGGGCTGGGCGTCAAGAAACAGCGCAAACAGCGCGGAACCAGCTGCCCCCGTCTCCTGCAGCTGCCCCCGTCTCCTGCAGCTGCTGCTCAGCTAGAAACGGATGCGCTGCCATCAAATCATTTTGCAGGCGGAAAAAGCGCTTGACAGGCGTGCCCAGCTCCAAGACGGCGCATGTGGATGCGGGCTGCGGCCGGCGCTGGGCCCGGCTCGGCTGCCCGCCATTGGCAGCATTTATGGCGCTATGTAAAGAAAGATTGCAGAATGCAAAAGCAAAAACCAAATAATGCACAACAAACAAAAGCAGCCAAAGACACACTGCGCTACAGCAACAGAAATGCGGGCTGAATGCAGGAATAAGTAATAGAGAAAACAGCTAGGAAAACTAAATCTTGAATCAATGTCGAATTCTCATTACCCTAAGCTGACAGAGAGCGTATCGAAAACTCACCCGGAAGTGGATCAATCAGACTCTGTCAATCATTCGGAGTGTAAATAACAAATAGAAGTAGTAAATGTACTTCAAAACTTTATGCGATTGTCATAGGTAATCTCAAATGTTTTCCTTGTCAACTTTGATCATTGATTGATCAGTCTGTGGGTCAATCAATCAATCACAAGCAGAAATAGCACTAATCTTTGACGTTTTGGACGAGACAGACTATCTGATCTTAATTATTTCAGTTGACTACATCTTATAATGATTGATCAGTCATAGGAAAAATTAATCTACCAATCAATCAATCTGTTTCTGCACTTATGGTTATATCACTATCACGGATTTTTAGTATGTATATTATATTATATTTGCATTTTCTGCCTGCTTTGCTTATCGTTCAATCACTTAATCAATCAGCCAATCCAATGCTGAATCTAGAAGGACTCTCGAATATCCTCAGAGCAGTCTGATTGATATACAGTCAAGATGATAGATTGGTCAGCTATAAGTCAATCAATCAGTGAGTCAGTCAATCAATTTGTATATCAATCAGCTCAATCAATCATTTATCTATCAATCAATCAAGTCAATCAGTCCAGTAGTGAAGTGATCAATCAGAGCTCAATCAGTTCATGCCAAGACAATCGGCTGATACACTCAGTGGATCTACCGTGCTCTGTTAGGGTATGGAAACATAATCAGGGTGGATAGTTGGAGAAGTTGCAAGTGGATGCTAGTTATGGCAGTTGACCAGCGCATCCGCCGCTTCAGCCGCCACGTTTCGTTGCCCCGAGTTATTTTCATCATCATCATTTTTTTGTTTTGTTTAATATTTTTCCTTACATATACATATATATAGGTTTATTTTATTTTTTATTATTTTTCGTCCTTGCACGCTCTGCTGTTTGACTTTCATAAAGTTTTAACGACTTTTGCCTCTGCTGTCATAGCTCAAAATGTCTAACATGTTCAGCAGCCGCAGCAAAAAAAAAAACACCGAAGAAAAAAAAATCTCAAACAAAATAAAATAAAAATAATATAGAAAATAGAGAAAGAGGAAGAGGAGCATGAAAGAGCAAAAACTTGTACAACTTTCGACTTGTGCTCGCTCGTAAGTAATTTTGCAGTCTTCACTGGACATCAACTTGGATCGCCTTTCGCCAGTCAGCGACGCACTTGAGTTCGCTTCATTTCAGCATCAATTTCTGCAGCCGCCTGCCTCTCGCCTCCTGCCCGTCCCCCCTCTGGCCCAGCTAGTTCGGCACACATTGATGCTCCATCGAGAGCCTGGATAAGTTGCACTCTCATCCAAGATCCAGCGCTAAACGCTTCTTAAATGCTTTGCCTGCAACACGGACAACGTTGACAAGCAATTACACGGGCGGCACGAATGCAGATGGCAGAGAATGCGTGACTCTCTGATACTCTGCACCTAGGCCAGGCGAAAATATATACAAAGCATATACAAAGGTAAAGCTAAGATATTTTTAAGATTTTGAGTGCTCATGTCAGTATGATTAAATTGATATGGGATAGCAGAATTGATATTCTCTTTTATCAAATATATGTTCGATTAATCGAGAGATTGAGATTGATAGAGATTGAGTAAAGTCAGAAGTAGTTAGACTAAGGATAATAGTAGTAGGTGTAGTGATAGATTTAGTAATGGTTGCAATAGTAGTAGAATAGTTAGTACTAAATGAAAATAATGGGGAGTATAAGTAATGGCAGTAGGAGTGAAAGTAATGTTAGTAGAAAAAGTAATAGCATTTGGTAGTAGAAGAATTTCGTATTCTTAATGTGGTCAAAGTAGTAGAAATAAATATTATTAGGAGTGTTTATATACTGAAAATAATAGGAAGTATAAATAATGGTAGTAGGAGTAAAAGTAATGTTAGTAGAAAAAGTAATAGCATTTGGCAGTAGAAGAATTTCGTATTCTTAATGTGGTCAAAGTAGTAGAAATAAATATTATTAGGAGTGTTTATATAAGAATTATCATAAGAAATTGTATCAGAAGAAGAGGTAGAAGTAGTAGAAATAGTTGAGCATAATTAAAAGTAGTAGTAGCAATGATAGAATCATATCTTTTCAGAATCACTTAAGCAACCTTTCATGTCTTTCGCTTCAATAGAAGTCGAGAAGTAGAGAGCGAGATAGTGAGAGAGTGTGTGAGAGCGAGAGAAATCAATATGGTCTTTGAACTTGTTTAACAGCAATTATAATTATCTGCTGCCAGGTGTTAAGTGCTTAACTCTTCGAAGCAGCAATTCGTAGCTCGCATTAGTGTTAAGGACACAAGTTGATGGCAAATAAATTGCAGATAAATTGGAGACGAATTTCTTGGCAAACACTTGGAGCCTGAGCCAGATCAAGTATACGCAGCGAGGGCCCAGAGTCAGCATGGGTTAAATTGAAACCAAAATATGTGACAATTTCAACAAGATTTCAAAATTAAATTTGACATAATTTATAGCGTTTAACCAACACACACACTCACACACTCACACTCTCACACCCTCTCGCACACACTCACACCTACCAACGGACGTGTCGGGCGAGCTGTATAAATATACAAACAGTAAGAGCTACGGATATGCCAGTGCGGTCTCACACATTCATCATCTATTTATATAGCCATATGACAAAGCCTCCCCACCCCCTCTATCTCCTGCCCCACTTCCGTCGTCCTTGTTGCACATTGGTTGACCCCAACAAGAGCTGCGACTGCGTGTGTGTGTGTGTCCCTGGCTTTGGCTGATTTCCGGCTGGAACCGCTGGTAGCCTACTAACCTCAATATGATCTGGGCATGGCAGCTGGCTGGAGGCGTGGCAGGATGCGTTGTCCTGTCGGCCAAGTATTTTGCAATTAGTCAATGCTCGTGGCACAGTTTTGCCGCCTGGCTGCCCTTGGCCACAAATTAAATCATATAAATGGACAATTATTTAATGGCTGGGCAGGAATGGAGGGAGGGGGGAATGGCAGGCAGTCAGGCAGGCAGGCAGCCCGGCAATAAATCAATTGGGAGCCAAATGGCAAATGGCAAATGGAAACTGGAAAATGGAAAATGAGCTGCGCGCTGCGTATCGACTTGAAAGTTGTGTGTAAATAAATGTAAATTAAAATGCATAATTTATGGCCAGACGCAATTTATTTATAAACCGACACATTAAAACGCAAAGATAATGTACACTGAGTGTGCATGAGTGGTGGGCGCTGGGCGCTGGGCGTGGCAGTCAAGTCAATTGCTCATTTGGTTTTGGCAGCACGCAGCTGCCTGCCTGGCAGCATAACAACAAAGCGACTGCTCCCAGCTGACCAATGAATGCTTAATGTGTGCCACAGAGTGAAAGAGAGAGCGGACAGAGAGGGGGGGGAGGGGGGGCGGAGTGAGAGACTGCTGTGGGCATTAGCTGCCGCTAATTGTATGGGTGTGTGTGTGTGTGCGTGTGTGGCAGCTGCTTATCAGCGCTCTGTGTGTGCGCCGCGTCAGGACTTAACTGAAAGTTCGCTTATCGGCCACATTTGAGCCCCTGGCGCGGTCAGCATTCGTAATTATATAATATGAAACACACACACAGTCATATACACTCACAGATTGACGTTTTGTGGCAACTCGTAATTCAATCGAACAAAAGCTGCAAAATTGTGGCAATGCATAAATAAATAAAAATACATTTTTAAAGCGCCAGGTGTAACAATTGCAATGGAGAACTGTGACTGAGCGCGGTCAAGGGAGGGTCAGGGGTCCAGGGGTCAGGGGTGAGGGGGTCCGTGGCCAAGTGAGTGTAACTTGAGCTTAGCAGCTCATGAATATTGTGCTCATGCAAACGGGTAACGAGCTGTCAGAGATTAAGTTGCAAGCGTTACTTTTTATTATATTTACCGCGGTGCGAGGCGGTGCGAGGCGCTGGGCAGTGGGCGGCGGGCGGCGGGGGCGTGGTTGCCTTGTCGCTAGCTACCCAGATAAGGGCGCAAAATATAACATTTTGCATATGCTTACAGCAGGGCACATCAGCGGGGGTTGGGGCCAAGGCAAAATCGTTTTGACCAGCGCGCAAGGCAAACAAACAAAGAACAAAAAAACAAAAAACAAAAAAAAAAAACAAGAGTAACATAAAGAAAATGGTGGAAAAACGGTGCGAGGAGCGGCAGACGAAACGAAGAGGGAACAGTCGAAAGGCAGATGAGAGCTGCGCAGCAAGCCGAAACGAACACTCGGATAGGGGTGCGAAGGGGGTGCTGGCAAGGGGCAGGGCGCAGGGGTCAGTGTGCAGCCCCCGAGGACCCAGTTGCAAGCGAATTTATGCGCTTTGTTAAACAGCAACAGCAGCCAAAAAAGGAAAATACACAGAAAAAAAATATGGCAACAGCACAAGAAAACAACGGCCAGGCAGCACGGGGCGAGTTGACACGACTTGGCGGTGCTCTGGAAAGGAGAAGCTGCGAGAAACTGTTAGCAGACGTACTCAGTAGAGCTATTCCTGAGCACTTATGAATTTTTTCATTTTTGTGAATCAATTTATATATGTGTGGTAAGCAATATATTCGATATATACCTTACAAAAGCCCTACCTCTAACAACGAGTAAACTCTGAAACATATCGGAAGCTCCCATATTCCAATCGATCTACATATAACAATGGTAAGTCTTAATTATGTTTGGATCGTATAAAGTAAAATAATCGATAATTATCGATACTATAAGTATCTCACTCTTCTCAAATGAATCACTTGCTCTACAGGAAATACTATTTTGAGACTTAAAGGCCTTCAAAAGTTTTGGGCTTTGCTTTGACAACTATTTCCACTAAACGATATTTATCGATTTTTTTTAAATATAATAAAAATTATACTGTTAAAAATAGGTGAAAAGTTTGATATAATCTTGACTTACTTCATGCTTTACTTTACTTTCCCATCTCACCCGCTGATTCAGAGATTTCTCTCCCACAAGCACTGCTTCAAATCGATATATATCGACCTTTGTCAAAGCACGAAAATTAGTCAGGTCTTAGATTGAAATTAACTCAATGCATACTTACTCTTTGTTTCCCTTTGCTATCTTCTAATCCATTAAACCCATTAACTCACTTACAGGGTATAGAAAAGGGAAACGAAAAGCATAAGCAATCCGCGGCAGCAGCTGAAGAAGGCGCTGGCGATGTGGGCATGCCGGGGCGTGCATAAATAACGCGAGCGGGCGGTCTAGCCCCCCCGTTCTGTGCCCGCCGCTGCTCCGCCACCACCTCCTCTGCTATGCAATACAAATGAAAATCGTGTTTGCGCCGGGTGTAAAGTGGCATGTGTAGTGGTGCAGCGGTGCAGTGGTGCAGCGGTGCTCTGCAACATTTACGTTTCTTGCCGGTGATTTACAACAAAACAAATATGCAAGGCAACGTCGAAGCACATGGCACGAGGAGAGGGGAGGGCAAGGAGGCAAGGAGAGGGATAGCCCGGACAGCTTACCTTGCCAGCCACGCGACCCAGAGCTCCCCTCCCGCCACCCCGCTCCTGTGGAGCTGCACATGGCACTTCACTTTGGACTGACTGATTTACAAGGCAGCTGGCTGAGATTGGATGGCGCTCTGTAAATAAAATAGGAGACGGCAAATGCAATTTTCGTATTTCGCATTTTTGAAAAATAATTAAACTTAAAGAAGCCTGCAGCAGCAGCAGGAGCAGGAGCACGAGCAGGAGCAGGAGCAGGAGCTGCAGTGCGTCTAAGTGCCCTTTGTGGACAAAGTTGCCAGCTGCATTGGTGCAGTTAATTGCAAAGTTTGCTCTTAGCGGCAGGTGTCAAGGCTGCAACAGCAACAACAACAACAACAACAACATCAGCAACAGCTGCTGTGGGGCCAATCCGGCTATGCATATTGGCCCAACGGAAGCGCCGACCATCGTGTTGCATATTTTCGATAAGATTTCGTTTTTTCTCTCTCTCACTCTCTCTTCCTCTCTCCCTCTCTTCCTCTCTGCCATACCCTATATGCATTTGGCAACAGCTGGGGGCTAGGCCACAGCTGAGCGGAAGGAATTTGGGTCGAGTTTTGCCTGGCTTGTTTTATTAAACTATATGCGCTGCCGCTGGCTATTGTTTTACAGGGTATACACTAGACCAACAGTGCCTTGCTTCTGTGTTTACATGTGTTTTTTAATATTTTTTATATAAATACTCCGTGTGTCGGGGCTCTGCACATTTATCAACGGAAATCATAAATAAAATTCGCTGCATATTTTACGAGCTGCCAGTGAGGGCAGTGAATGGGGTATATTGCATGTGCAGTGCTTTGGTGACAGGGTCTAAGATTTGTTGTATATGAGGCTATATAGTAAGTTGGATATAGAGGGAATAATTACATTAGAGAAACGATTTCAAAACTCTGACGCTGATAGCTACATATATTCAAAAATACAACTTTGTCTTTGTTTCTCCCTCTCTCTCTCTTTCCCTTACTCATCAATTATAATCTATTCCGGGAATTATAAGCTGATTACAAGAATACATTACAAAAGTGATTCTGTATAGTATAAATATTATTATTTATTTTTCTTCTCATTCGGTATGGACCTTCTATATACAAGCTGTCATACTCTAACAGTGCAACCTAGTCACTCTCTTTCTCTCTATCTATCTCTCTCTCTCTCTCTATCCCTCGCATTTCATACATAGAAATTTCAGCTACCATATGTGGTTTACCTGTTTTATACCTGCCGAGCCATAGAACCTCTCAATCTCACTCATTCTCTTTGGTCCCTAAGCTAACAAGTTTTTATCCTATATGCTTAGATTTATTTAAAATTCATTTTATTATACAATTTTTTCTCATCTGGTATTTATTGCTTTGTGCTGGGTATTTTATAGTCCATCATACTCGGCCACCTGGCTACTCGAGCTGCCGTTGCAGTCAAAAGGGAAACATACAAATAAGCCGCACGCCCATCTCTCATATTTATATGTATATTTCTTTTAATCTTTTTAATTTACAATCACGCTCATTGCGAATTTTAATTGTTGCATAAACGAAGCGAACAGCGAAAGGACAACAGGGGCACCGAGGCAGAGGCCAAAGGCAACAATGCAACAACAGCTGCAGCAGCATCGCGGAGCAACGAATGCTTCCTTCGATTATCAGTGGACATCAAAGCGAGGAAGAGCCACGGCGTCAGATTCGGAAATGCCCCACATATCAAATGCAACTTATCTGTTTTCCTGGCTATTTAAGTTTGACCAGGTAATATGGTTATTTTCCTATATGGGTACTATATTATAGTATATCTATAGTATATCTCTCTTATAGTATATCTATGTATATACAATATTTTATACCCCAATCAACAATCAATTAATCAAATGAAAGGCTAAATTTAGCAGAGAGCCTAAAAGGCTAAATCAGTTAACTGTTTTGTCCACTCTGAACTTTGTATGTATTATCTGCCTAATGAAAGTCTTTCAAAGTTTTCTAGCCTTAGACTTTTTTAACAACTTGTGATTGTCTCGACAAAATCTCTAGTCCCAAGAGCTGAGACTTGGACTAAGCCTGCCTCAACTGGTTTTATTTGCAGTTTGAACAGATTTTGCTGACGACTCACATTACATGTGTGTGTGTGTGTGTGGAGCCAGCAGGAAGCCAAAGTAATAAAGTTTTGGTTGCGTTTAGTAGGTATATTCCAATATGTTGCCCAGTTGCCTAGGCAGCATTCAATATGCACTTTGATCGATGAATTGCATACGTGAGCAGCAACATAGAGAGAGAGGGAGAGAGAGAGAGAGAGAGAAAGAGAGAGAGTGGCAGGGAGGGAGTGGGAGGCCACTTGGCTATTGTGCGTCAAATCAAAGCAGTTCATTGTTGGCGTCATCTTTTGGAGAGCTTACAATTCAGGCGACGGCAATATCCTGAATAAATGCAGGCCTGACAGCTGGCCATAACTCATGCGCACAGCAGCGGGGGCGTAGATGTGCTCCACTTGCCACGCCCCCCTTTTCGCTTTGCTTGGCGTCAAATTTATGTTTTCCTGCCATAAGTGGCACCGCGTGGCGACGCATCGCTTCGTTCGCTCCCAGACGCGCGACGGGCTGTGGTCAATGTGCCTGACAAATTGCTTATTGTTATGGCACTCGACTGATATATTGTATCACAGCAGCGAGCTGCCAGCCAGCCTGGCCCAAGGGCAGAGCTAGCCTCACTCTCCCTCTGCCTCTCCCTCTCACTCCTAGAGCCGTGCAGCCTTTTGCCCTGGCGCATTAGGGGCGTGGCAAGGCTTAATAAGTCGCCTCATTATTTCTGATATTATTATTTTTTACATATTTATTTTTTCGTATTGCCCTCCGTCGGCTTTTACGTGCGGGCACTTCACAAAAAACGGAAACGTCGCCCAAATGCGGCCTCGTTAATTGTTTTGATTAATGAACGAGCGACCTGACCTCACGTGCCTGCCGCGGCTTGGAGTGGCGCTGCCTGGCTGGGGGCATGGGGTGTGGGGCATGGGGCATGCTGCAGGGTCCTGCCGCTTGGCGTGGCACGCTCTGACATCGTTTCAATTTGCAGTTGCATGCACTTGCACTTGCCCCCTCCCTCACCCCTTTCGAGCACCCTCTAGTTGGGGGTCTGCTGTTTATTCGATTTTGTCGTGTGCTGCATTTTCTTAATTTGCAGTTTTCGGCCAGGCCACGCCCCTGCTGCGCCCCCAAGTACTTTGTAACACTCTCGAGGAGAGGGCCAAGGGAGTTGCTGCGGCTGGCTGTCAAGCTGTCAAGCTGCATGTCTGAGGGAGCATATACATGTATTTGTATAGTCGTGCATACCCGATGGGTAAATGAGTGATGTATTCAGGCTATAGACTATAGCTTGAATAACTCACTCTGTCTCTTTCACTCACTTGATGCGACTTTTGCCATTTTGTAGTGCATCTGCGAGTCGCTTACACCCGCTTGAAAATTCTTTTAGAATTTTATAAACTTCTCGGATTTTCTTTATTTATTTTTTAATTAATTTAATGCGCCAGAGGGCCAACAAGCGGCGAAGCAGCTTGCTCGCTTGCGTGCCGAGCAACACTCACGCACGCACACACACACACACACGAGACTAAACACACACACATATATATATAGACGACTTTGTAATTAGAAAATTGTTGCACTTTGTTTATATTTATTTGGCATAAGACTGCAATTTTTTGAAAGCCGCTAAATTGAGCCATTTTGCGGGCAAAACTTGCGGCTCGCCTCTGGCAAATTAAAGCCAAGCGCGCTCAACGACGGGCGAATCCTGCATAAAAAACCACAAATAATCTAGAGGAGCAACCAAGTCCGGCAGCGAGGCCAAACGATCTTAATGCCACTTCAGCTGGCAGCTGCCTGACAGCGCTCAGATACGGCCACGACAGCCGAGCCGACGACGAGAGCCTTGCATGCATGTCCTGGCAAAGGCACAGGAGCCGCATGACCTGTGTGGGCGGGCGGATTAAGCCAGCGCCAGTGGCAGTGCCAGCTGGATGTGCACTAATTGTGGCCAACATGTTAAAATGAAATGGATTTTCATTCAACAATTGGCTTACACACACACAAACCTAGCACACACCGATTGAGCTGGAAACAAAAGCCCCTTTGTAGCTGGCACAAGGCGCAAATGAGCAAGAGAGAGAGGGAGATTGCTGACTCAACTTATGATGGATTATGGTATCGTTATCGTGTTGGTCCTTCTGCTGCTGCTGCTGCTGCTGCTAACTGAGGGCATTGTTAGCCCTCGCTGGACGCACTTCTGTGTTGGCCATAATGCGAGCAATGCGCATAATAATGCGATTGCCAGCTGACAATGCCGGCGCAGCATGAAGTCGACTGCCTGCTCTCCGGGATCACGACCAGAACGAGGCGCCACTGCCGGCAACACAAAGCAGCTGCCGCCATCAAAACACACGCATTAACTCATTGAAAATGTGGAAAGTCAGTCGCTCCAGCAGTGGGCCCAACTCGAACTCGAACTCGAGCTCGAGCTCCAGCTGAAGCTCGAGCTGCCAGCAGCCGGAAGGCAAACACATGCTAAGGTGGGCTGGGCTGGCTGAGTGCTGGACTCTTTTCGCTCGCATTTATACCCTGTACGCATTTAAAGAATGTGCAAGAGAATGAGCCTAATGCAAGCGGCATTCATATATACATATATATAGGTATATGCATTCAGGGTGCGAGATTTCGCATTATTATTATGGAACAGTTGTTGATCTGTGGGCATATTTGGGTCTGGCTAAAGAGATGCAATAGATCTTATTGACCAGGTCATTTCTAAATTAAATGAAAAAATAAAATAATAATAAGTACTTTGATTAATGTATATTTTTCTGGGAAACTAGAAACTTGTCAGTTTTTTTTTTTTTTTTTCAATTCATAATTTTTTGGTATTTTATTTCTAAATTTATGGGAATGTATGTATGTATATTTATCGATATATTTGTTTTAAATTGGCATTAATCGATTTCTTTAATATTCACAAATTTCTCGATTTATTAAAAATTTATTAACGACTTTGAACAATTTTTTTTATGGCTGTAAACTGACATTTATTTATAACATTGACATTCATTTATAAATATCGCTACTGAATTTTTGCATATCGCCAACACTGATATTATTCAATATATTCAAATGTTTTTTGGATTTTTTGATCATTTATATCTTACTCGATTTATCTAAATTGATATTCACAGATTTTTATTCTGGAATACGTTTACATCTGTGAGATCTAATTTCACTCTTTGAAAGATAAATTCGACACATGTAATACGATTTTATTAATAATATAATAATATATAAAATATCAATATAAACTTGATTTTATATCCTAATGACTTTCAGTAAATCTTAAAGTTTAGGAGCTGTCAAAGATCCTTCTCTTTGTAAAACAGTTCATTTTTAAAAAACCTGTAAAATATTTTATATAATCAATTCGTGTCTCCAATTTTCAGCAGATATCCAGATTTTATATTTTTATAGTTGAGAGCATTACTTGTTACAGGGTATACTCTTTTCGGCTGCTCTCGACTAGAGCACTCTTGAAATGCTTAAATATTTTTGGATGTGGCTGTAAGTGTGCGTGTGTTTGTGTGTGTGTGTGTGTGGGTGTGGGTATCTATGGGAGTGGCACAAGCTGTGGTTATGCTGCGGCTGCCAGCACTTGGCGGCAATGATAACAAGCAACAAGTGAAGTAAGCAACTGCCGGGCAGAGCACAAGCACAATAACAAATGCGGAAAAGAGGTAGTCCAAAAGTGGGCGGGGCCTGGGCTGGGGCTGGCCTGAATCTGGTACCGGATGAAAGGACGAACTGTATCAATGCAGGAGCTGGCCACAAGGATCGGGCAGCATAAGCGTTGTGGGAAATGTTGACATGAGCTACATGAGACAAAATCAAACTGAAGAAGAAGAATTATGTAGATTACGTAATTGTACAAGGGAAACTGCTGTAAGGCACACACTCACACACACTCACACACACACACACACATACAGTTGTAAAACACTAGAGAGTTTAGCGAAAAATGCGCAACAATGTGCAATGAAATCGAACAATTGGCAACTGAAGTGCAGAGTGGGCGATTTTCGCCGTGCGGCATGCGGCATGTGGCATGTGGCATGTAGCATGTGGCATGTGGCATGTAGCATTCGAAAATGACAACTTCGTTGACGCTGGCAACAGCCAACTCGGGGTCAGCAGACAGAGCGATATAAAAAATCAAACAGGACAAACACAAAGAGTAAAGGAGAAGAAGAGAGAGCGCAAAAAACGAAGCCAAAAACAACAGTCATGAAGGACCAGCACTCAAGGACATGAGCCTGGCAGCGGGAGCTGCTGCTCCTCCTCCTGCTCCTGCTGCTGCTGCTGCCTCAATTGCGGACATGCCACAGCTCAGAAGGATGCTTACATGTAAAATCACTGAAAAATTCTGTTGCTAGCAAATGCAGCACCCACCGGGGCCATTGGAAATGAGTGTGGGCGTGGGCGTGGCAGTGGAGAACGGGAGTTTAGGCAACATCGAGTGTGAGGTGCAAAATCTAACCAACGAATGAATGAACAGGGAAAACACAATTTACCAGAAACAACAATACACACAAACAAATGCAAAATAAAAATAATACAAAATGGAAATAGAAAACGAAACAGGATGCAGGGCACAATCGATAAAAATTGACGGACTGAAAGATATGCTGTAAGTGTGTGACGATGTGCTGAGCAGAAGTTGAAGGTTTATGGGAAACAAACGTTATCTTTAAGGCCAAGGCTAGCGCTAGAAACGTCATAAAACTTCAATTAAAAAATCGATGAATATCGATAAATGAGAAGTCGAAATTGATGTCGATATCTTACTATCCGTATATCAACGTCTGATGGAAATGTCTCGAGTGTGAGTTTTCTTCCTGATTGATATAGAAGTAAACATATCTTAGTCCTTAAAATTGACATTTATCGATAGATTACATATATATTGAATATTTATCCCAGATTTCAGCTTCTGCATAGAAAGACAGAGAGTCTGAGCTGTCTCTCATGACAGAGTCTTTATCGCTAAAGTATTTCTCTGTCTATTTAATTTCTTATACCCTATGCCGTCACAGCTTACAGGGTATTTAAATATGGCGAGGGGGCATGCAACAAGAAACAAGCCAAAGCGCAGAATAGAAAACGATGGCAACACTTTTTATTGAGCTGACATTAAGAAAAAATAACAAAGTCAACAGCAACAACAGCAGTAGCTGCACCAACTACAACAACAACAGCAACAACAACAACAACAATTTCAATAGTTTGCAGGATAATAGCAACAACATGGACGGCGGCAGCGCGCAAGGATCCAGCGACAACAAAAGAAAACCAACAAATCCATGCAAATCGGATTTTCTGATTTGGCTGCTGTTTGTTGATGTTGTTGTTGCTGTTGCAACGAACTTTTTCATGGGGTTCCTGTTTCATTTTTTTTTTTTTTTTTTGGTGCATTTCCATTTAGTTTCAGCTGGCCAGATCCTTGCCACACACTCTCTGCCCCTGCAGCCATTTCCCTGTGCTGCTATTTGCTTTGGCATTCAGCTTTGCCAACAATTGCAGCCAAGCGACGGCCTCTCCAAGGCATCGCTCGTTAGCGCCGCTGGCTGTTGGCTGTTGGCTGTTGGCTGCTGGCTGGCATCCTGCTGCTCCTGCTCCTGCTGCTGATGCTGTTGCTGCATTGACTGCTGCCTGGTCATTCTCAGGGGTCGCATTAGCTGCACATCAATACCAGTAGATGTCTGTGTATCTGTGTGTGTGCGTGTGTGTGAGTGCAGGTTGTTAGGCGTATTTATAAATGTTATTACGTATACGTAACGTTGTTCCAATTTTAAAGGCAAACAATAGATGAAACGAGACCACATGCCACTTGCCTAAGCCAGACCAACAACAAATGCAGCATTATAAATAATTGGCAGCGTCATTTGCTGCTCGCTTTGCAGTTGAGCATGAAACGAAATAGCAAGGCACAATGCTGAGATACCCTGTAAATAATGGTGTTTTCAATGTATTGTTAATTGTTAACTATTTTTGATATGTAACTGAAAATATATATTCAATTTTTTATTAGGTAAAGAAAAGAATCGAGCATGAGAACCTTGATAATACGATATTGATCGATCTTACAGAAATATAATAATCTTACAGAAAGACAATAACAACAATCAGAGACATAGATGAAATTGTGAGGATCGACTAGTGATAAGATCGTGCATCGATGAAGATTCTTTTTAAATATTATTTATCATTATTTTATTATTATCATTATTATTTATCATAAGTAAATAATTTATAATTATTTATTATTATTTTATTATGATATCATTATTTATAATTTATAATTATTTATTATTATTTTATTATTATATCATTATTTATAAATTATCATTATTTATTTTATGACTTTCTTGGTTGAACAGAGGAAAGTTTTCACAAAAATTACCCAATAAAGAATTCAATATATTTTCTTAAAAAATATATACTTTTTTTATAGTTCTATTACATTTGCGAATACTAAACAGCTATACATATATTTACATACATATGTGTCTATATCTTCCATCTCTTGCTTTATGCTCTATATGCTCTATATACTCTACCTGCTATGCTGCCCATTTCTATTAAAACTTTCAAATAAAACCTGTGCTATAGCATGAGAGCATTTGATTCAAATATGCTCAACTTTAAAATACCCTGCCCAGAGTACTCAAACTTTAAATGCATAGTTCAAAAGCATGGAGAGTATATAGTAGAAGTAGGCGCGGCCTTTGTAATATGCACTAACGCCCTAACGCAGCCTTCGACTTTTTAATGACCCATGAGTGTAGTTTCAGTGGGCGTGGCCATTAAACTTTTCACACTTCTGGAAGATGTTTGAGGTTGCGAGGCTTTAATAGTTGCGTGCGAGGCAACTGTCGGAGCCCAAACTCCCCGACTGGCTCCCCCGGGAGTAGAGTATGCTTTTGATGTCCCTGCGCCATTCACTTTGTGCCTCGGTTAATCAGCTTAATTAGTTGTCTTAATTAACATTCGGGCATGCAACTGCTGTGCTTTAAGGACAAAGGCGAGTGCAGTGAATGCGCTAATGAAATATGTAAGTACATGAAGCGGAAAACCGCCCATAGTTGAGCCGCATATTGATGGATGATGGGGCCAGCCGCCGAAGCCCTATCAGTTCGCCAGCAGCTGACAGCAGCCGTTGACGACTTTTGCAGGCAACTGTCGCTGCAGTCGGGCATGCATTATGAATTAAAGTAGCTGCTTAGCGACGACAGGCGACAAGGGACACTGAGGACAGAGGCCAGGGGACAGGGGACAAAGGACAAGGGACATTTGCGACATATGAGTATAAATGGCCGACGCTGTGGCAGCCCATTAAATGGCTTTCGTCCTCTCGTCCTCTCGTCCTGTCGTCCTGGGGCACAGCTTGAGTGGCACTTGTTACGCGCATTTGCTTGTTGCACCAGCACGGACAACGGGGCGGCGTGGGTGCATGAGGGCGTGGCAAGCGGAAGTGCCAGTCACTCGTGCCGTTCAGCGACTGTTTCTGTTTTGCCGTCGCTCTCTTGTGAAACGGATTAAGATGACGGGCATACTGAAGAGAAGAAGAAGAGCAGACGCAGCTCAAACAGTGGCAAGCCATGCAGCTTTTATGGACTCGAGAGCGATTGTTGGCTTAGTTCGCAAAGGCGAGAATCTTAACTTGGAAAATTGTCGAGCAACAGCTTAGGATTTTCGGATCGGGCCATTTAAAACAAGTTTGTGGAACATTAAGAGAGTGTTATCTGATCCGAAAGTCTAGTGGTCTATGGCATTTTTATGAATTGCAATGAACATTTTTATGTATATGCTTGTATTGCATTTGCAGGCATTCTAACTCAAGCATCTCAACAATTATTTATTTTACGGCTGAATGATGAAATTTATTATAAAATCGATATATTTATATCAGCCAACATATGTACCAAAGGGTGCATCATATAATTTATGTGTGTATCGGCGGAGAATGTCATTAATAGTTCGTTTTTACAGCTCAATAAACTTTAAGGCTCTCAAGTTTTGCAGAGTAAAATAATTCCTGATGTGCCATTTCTAGTGTAAGTTTTTTTTTATACAATTCAGTATTAATCTGTATCTCTCAATCTTAGAGAGAGTTTCTGAATCTAAAGATCTGAAAGATAGAATAGTCTATGATGACCACAGATTCATATATATAACACATAAGAATTTCATTTTATGACCTGGTAGTCAACAACAACAAGCGACGACTTAAAAGGCTTCACCCATTAGACAACAGATAATGAACATTCAAAATATTTATAAATTCTTTTTTTTTTTTTTTATTTTATTTAAGCGTTGAACCTGTACATGTAAATATAGTACTTTAACAACACAGTTGGAATATTATATTAGAGCCTAACCTTCTGATGATTCAGGAGGACTTACAATATATATTTACAAATATCACTAAACTAAACTTATCTAATATTTTTTGCAAAGCCTAAGCGTTTTAATCGCCTTAGTGGCCTCGCAGGGAGCAATCTTCTCGCTAGTCTGCTCCGGTGTCTAGCCAGTCTGTCACTATATCGGCTAGTGTGTCTCCCAATCTGTTCCTCCACTGTGAACAGTTTCAAGTCTCGATGCAGGGTAGAGCCTCGCACATACCATGGGCAGTTGGTGATTTGTCGCAATACTCGATTTTGCAGGACCTGTATGCGTCTATAGTTGGATTTTGCGCATATTCCCCAAATCTGCACACCATAGAGCCAAATCGGGGCTACGCAGTGGACATAGACCGCTCTCTTAGCTCGTAGTGACATGGTGCTGCGCCTATTAATCAGCCATCGCAGTTGCTGCATGCGTTGCCCACATCTCCTGGTCGTAGCTTTTACGTGGGGAGCAAATGTTAGGCGCTTGTCGAGGGTGATGCCAAGGTACTTTGCCTGCGACGGTTGGTCCAGTATTTCTCATTTATAAATAGTAAATAATGTAAATAGTGTAAATACTGGCTTCTAGCCCATAATTTAAGTTAAGGTTTAACGATGACTGCGCTATAGAGTCGAAGACAGAGGCCGCAATAAATAAATTCAAAAAAAAAAAAAAAAAAAAAACTTTGGCTGAAATTTCGATAAAATTTCGTGGATCGCGCAATTGCAAGCGTTTGCCCTACTCGGTATGCAACGAATTTGTTATATTGCGTCTTATATGCTCCTTTCGGGTATGCAACGAAAATTAAAAAAAAAAAAACTTTGGCTGAAATTTCGATAAAATTCGTGGATCGCGCAATTGCAATCGTTTGCCCTACTCGGTATGCAACGAATTAGTTATATAGCGTCTTATATGCTCCTTTCGGATATGCAACGAAAATTAAAAAAAAAAAAAATTTCGATAAAATTCGTGGATCGCGCAATTGCAATCGTTTGCCCTACTCGGTATGCAACGAATTAGTTATATAGCGTCTTATATGCTCCTTTCGGGTATGCAACGAAAATTAAAAAAAAAAAAAAATTTCGATAAAATTCGTGGATCGCGCAATTGCAATCGTTTGCCCTACTCGGTATGCAACGAATTAGTTATATAGCGTCTTATATGCTCCTTTCGGGTATGCAACGAAAATTAAAAAAAAAAAAAAAAAATTTCGATAAAATTCGTGGATCGCGCAATTGCAAGCGTTTGCCCTACTCGGTATGCAACGAATTAGTTATATAGCGTCTTATATGCTCCTTTCGGGTATGCAACGAAAATTAAAAAAAAAAAAAAATTTCGATAAAATTCGTGGATCGCGCAATTGCAAGCGTTTGCCCTACTCGGTATGCAACGAATTAGTTATATAGCGTCTTATATGCTCCTTTCGGGTATGCAACGAAAATTAAAAAAAAAAAAAAAAAAATTTCGATAAAATTCGTGGATCGCGCAATTGCAATCGTTTGCCCTACTCGGTATGCAACGAATTAGTTATATAGCGTCTTATATGCTCCTTTCGGGTATGCAACGAAAATTTAAAAAGTAAGAATTTATGGACTTCGAAGCTGCTAAGGCGTGCGCCTTTTACAAATGCAACGAACTTTTCAAAATACCCTATTTTTTTTGCTACCTTGTGCTTAAATAAAAATCTGTAAATTATTAAAAAAAAAAAAAAAAGAATTTCTGTGCTCGTTCTCTTCCATTGCCTACAACAAAATATTCCAGAACACTAATCTGTAAAGACTTTATCGAATACAAACGAAATAAAAAAAAAAAAAAGAAACTAATTGGATTACCCCACTACAACTGTAGGTGGGTTTTGTTACCGTTGATTTGACTTTTACCTGAATTTTCGGAATACAAAATAGATCAATAATTTCAAGTCTAAGCTGTTTAAGTTTAGCTGCTTATCACTCATATCCTCCTACTCTTGCCAACCCACAAAAATAGAAAACTATTTTCAAATCTATTTGTCATATACGAGATGAAAAAGAGAAAAACTCTGTGTATCCGGCATACATAATTTATCCGATTTACGCAGGACTCCTGGCTTATCCCAGGGATTTGCAATCTTTTTAGATTTGTATCTGGACGGGGCTTGCGCGCCTAAAAGCATGCAAATGTTTCGAGCTGCCGATAAACGCATTACGTGCGTCTTAGCCAAACACTTAACAAGTTGGCAGCTGACCGGCGAGAGAGAGAAAGAGAGAGAGAGGGGGAGAGAGCTGCCTCAAAAGCCGCTTAAAGTTAAAGTTAATTTATACAGAAATTGCGCCGGGGCCACAGAAATATGAGCGCAAGTACACGAGTCGGGGCGAGCCGGGGCGAGGCGATTCGAGTGGCACTCGAGTGGCACAAATGCTGTGCCCATTTGTTGAGCGCAAAGGCGAGGGGAAGTTGCGGCCGCGGTCTTAATTACAGGCATGCTTGTGCTTTGTCTTGGGCTGCAGTTCAACTGCAGCTGCCTGCACATGTGACCCACTTCCGGCCGCACAAAAGGGTCTCAAATTGTAAGGAAGACGGCGATGGCGACGGCAACCGAGTCACATAAATAGGCTTCAGTTGGCGAGGTGTGAATGCGGCTGATGTGACTCGCTGAGCAGCCGGAGCTGCTGAAGATGTCATGACATTTGTTGCTGCCGCGGCGCAGAGAAGCGCCGGCGTCTGGCTTCATTATGCAGCCAGCCTTTGGCCCGGGCCGGGCCAGCAAAGTTGGCCTTATTTCGCACTCGCTTTTAAATCTTGGCTTATTTTTAGCATAATAAATTTCATATGCAAATATTTATGTAGTGGTCGCTGTGTGTATGTGTGACACGCACACAGCTGTCGAGTGTTGTTCGTGTTGCCATAATGCATTATGACATAGCTGTGTGTGTGTGTGTTTGGCTGCGCATGGGGACAACAAGTAGCTCATAACGTAAAAACAGCACAGCTGCTGCTGCTGCCGTTGTTGGCGAAAAACAATGCCCGGAAATGAGCTGAGCACACGCACGCACACACCTGTGCACACACACACACACACACACACACACGTGCAGCATGATGTTGGCATGTTTTTGCATTCCATGCTCGCCTCACATTCACATACTCGCTCGCATTCGCTTTCAATATACGCGCTGCGGCACGTAGGCATATTTGGGTTCAGGTGCAACTTGTTGTCCGCTTTGTGTTGCCTACTTTTTGGCGCAGGTTATTTTATGCCATTTGCACCTTGCAAAACGGGGCAAAACGAGGCACAGAGAACGTGGAGAAACGTGGCGAAACGAGGCGAAACCGACGGCAGCCCGTCTGGGCTTTCGACTCAAATTAGCCCGGCAATAATATTATGCCAACAGAATTTGCTGAGGCCATTTTGTTGGTTTTTATGCCGTGTGGGTTTTATTTTGATGTTTGCAACTTGTTCGAGCAACTTTTCAATTTCAACCAGCAGCTGTATTTAGTGACTGAATGAGTGTGTGTGCGTGTGTGTGTGTGTGTGTGTGTGTGTGTGTGTGTGTGTGTGTGTTTGTTATGCATATATTACACCTGCCTGACTGTCTAGCCTGGCCTGGCCTGGCTGGCCATTGTCAACAGCTTGTACAAGCAACTGCCACGCCTTGCTCTAGTGCTGCCCATACAGTTATGTGCTGCTATTTAAATAAACGTTATATTCGCCTGTCAAATTTTCCATTTAAAGTTTTGGCCACGCCCACCGCCCATGGCCCCATCACATGCTCGCTGTTCGCCATCATGCAAAACTTTTCCATTTCCCATTTCCATGAAGGACTCGTCCTTCTTCTGCTCGTGCATGGCTACACACACACACACACACACATCGCAGAGAATGGAGGTGAGCGAGCTACTAAAGAGTTTGTGTAAATAAAGAAAAGTAAGTTTTCATCTCAGCTCCTCAACACGAATGCCATAGAAATCGCTGCGAGATGTATGAATCAGTGAAGCTCTCAGCTCAGTTGAGGTACATCATAAAAATAAGGAAGAGAGAGACAGAGAGAGAGAGAGAGAGAGGGGGAAAGAAACTGTAATTTTTAAGATGAACCACTTCTTGGGTAGTTCGGCGTGAGTTGAGATGCTGGCAGTGAGTGCCACTATGAAAATAAGCGTAAGAATAAACCTGGTTTATTTACATTTACTGCAAACCTTTCAATCAAATCCGTGTCTGAACGAGAATATTGGAGCCGGTGCTAAGGTAGCTCAGGAGCGTATTACCTTATATTATATCATAGCATAATGCCGTGCATCATCAGATCATAAAGGCTTCAGCTGCACTAGGAAACTTGTACAAAAGTTTAGCTATCTTTTAGATCCTACAATGAATGAGTGAATAAAGTTATAAAGGATTTACATATATATAATATATAATATCTAGCCGAATATTCTCTTACCACTTGTCGGTTGGAAAATACTTATGATGACTGCATTGAAATATCTGGTTTGTATACATTTATATGTTAATATAGACTTTATTTATATGTAGTTGTTGTTTGAAAAATGTTTACAAAATAATCAAATATACATATTACATATACATAGGAGTACGTATCTAGTCACATATACATTGAATGCAGAAAATGTTTTCAATTTTGTTGTTGTTGTTCTTCTTGTTGCTGTGGATTATAATTAGATCTGCGGATCTGAGAATCGGTTGCTCGGAAAAGTATCTTTCGAATTGTACACATTAAGTTTTTTGGTTTCGGTATTTTGTTTTGTTTTTCATTCTGTTTTAGCATTAACTAAAAATACAATTTTATAACTAAATGTATATATTATATATTAAATTACACATATAAACGCACATGTACATAGAACATCATTATAGCATATATATATACTATATATATATATATGTGTGTGTGTGTGTATATATACTCATTGAGGGCACTAAGCAAAAACGGAGTTTTGGGTGGGAATCGGGGCGGGATATGGGAGAACTTCATATTCGAACAGAAACTGGCAAATATATACACATATATGCATATATATGTACATATGTATATATGTGTTTGTGTGATGCATTATTTGAATATAATTATAAATACGTTTGCCTTGCCCTTTTTGCTGCATTTTGGCCATGAGTTTGAATTAAACATACACTTTATTATTTTTATATCATTTTCAATTTAATTTAGTTTTTTTTTCTTCTGATTTTTGTGTTTTTGTTTGTGTGTTGGCTTCGTCCAGGCGAATGACTTTTTATTAATCAAATGTTTTAAAAGCTGTGTTTTGAGTAAATTGTTTATTTATTTTCTTATTTGTAAATCAATTTGCGTGTTTACACTTAATTTTTTTTTCATTTTTTTTTCCATTTCGGTTTTTGTTTGTTTTTTATTTTAATATTTATTTTAAGCAACAGCTGCTTTAAATTTATCATAATTTTTGTTTCGTATGCCCTTTGACTATATTAAATATTTTGCCTAGCTTTGAGAAATTTGCTAAAAATGAAAATACAGGGTGCCTGTGACGTAAATGAAGAACCTAAACGGGTGCCTATGCAACGTCTTTTTATTCGCATTACGTTGCATACATATGTCTGTATATATGTACGTATATCTAGATAATTGTATTTAACTTTGGTGCATTTTTATGTACAAAACGAAAAAGTAATGCTGGAAGAGTTGAAAGTAAATCAAACTGGCACGCACCCTGTTTGCATGACCACTTGATGACGTCATAAATTTGCTAATATTTAAATATAAATATATATATATTTATTTATTTAATTTATATGTGAATGTATTCGATTTGGATTTGCCTTGGGCCTTGGCGGCTCTAGCTCCAAATTTCCTTTACTAATTTATTTACACTTATGTCATACAAAGCTTATTTTATATCTACGACGGTGTGCGTGTGACTGTCTGTGTGTGTGTGTATTTATGTAATTTACAGTTAGAAATCAAAGAGCCTATGTTATTTTTTTTTTGGTTTGTCTTCTTTTATTTTTCTTTAGGCTACTTACTACTACAGACATCCAAAATGGCAAAAAGCTAGAAAAAACTGCGATACGCATTTAGCATTATGGGTATTCCAACCAAATGTATTTATATATATATATGTGTATATATTTATGCGCAAATAAATACACGAATCTGTTGTCGGTTACGAATAATTGGCTATGCACTGGCATGTTAATTTCATTAACACATACAAGATACTATTTAGGCTTAGTCTAGACGCTAGATAGATGTACTCTATTTGCTAGTTACGCACACACTCAAGCAAAGGTATATGTATGTGTTGGTGTGTTTTCTTTTATTCAATATTCATAATTCATCAAGTTTGTAATGCTTTTTTTCAACTTCTTTTGGTGCAGTTTGTCAGTTTTTCCCTAAGCCTAAAAGTATGCAATAAAATCTATTTACACTGGAATTTCGAGTGCTGTAATGTTAAGATATATATGCATGAGTATGTGTGTGTGTGTGTGTGTGTCTATATATGTATGCATGTGTGATAGTATGAACAGTTGCTTATGCTATGACATTGATTGTATCGTATATATATATAAATGTATATATATATATATATCTTTATATGGTTCCATTTTGTTTCTTTGGTTTTTTCATTTTGTTTAATGCTTTGAAATGTTCTGAGAAATTGCAAAAATTGAGAGTTTTGAGTTTGGAGTTTTGAGAAAAATGTTTATTTTTTTTACGTTTTTTGTTTTCGCTTTGACTTAGGCTAAGTTACAACTAGAGCAGCTGTCTTTAATCTGTTTCTGTTTACTTCTTTGCTTTTCTTTCTTACTTATTTTCCACTTTCATGCCTGCCAAACAAATGAAGTGAACCCGTTCCATTTCAGTAATGCTATTGGCGGTGAAATTCGTTACTTAAATCCAAAGAGTGCGAGCCAATTGCTCCGCTCAGATCTAGGCGAGAATCAGTTTCAGCATAAGCGTAACGCCGCTCAGTGTGACCAGACTCAGTTGCTGCCGATTCACCGCTCCGCTGCCATAGAAGGTCACGCTCAGATCTCGCATCTCGTTATCTGCAAAATCGGGAGAAAAAAGATGTGAAAATGTTTAATTGCTGCGCCAGAGCGAGATAGAGCATAAGGCAAAGAGATATAGATAAATATATGCGAAAGCAAATTCAATCATTAGTTCATATATGCAGTTATCTCTATTGCATTTTATGTTCATATATGTGTGTGTGTGTATTAGTTTTTCAATATTGTGTGCTGAAAAGAGATGGCAGAACTCATGCAGGTTGTAACGTTTCAAATGTTGCCAATGGGTTATAAAAAATAACACACACACACACACACACACACATATATACGCAAATATAAATTCTTGTTATCCATTTAAAACGTTTTTGGCTTTTTTCTATGTTTTTTATCAGATTTTATAGACATTTTTTTTGTTTGTTGTGCTGTGAAAGCAATGCAAATTGAACAGAAAAAGGAAATAAATTTGTAGCCACAAAATGCTTGGTAAACTGCAAATTCGCACACACACACATGGAGAGAGAGAGATGGGAAAAGACACACACACACACACGTATATATATATTTGCTTTTTATTGAGATTTTTATTTATTTATTTAAATTTTTTTTAGAGATGCTGTGAGCTTATCGCAAATATTGAGTTTTTTTCATGGAGCGCATGCATATGAAAACTAAAAAACTATGGACCATGCAAATATAAACAGGCAAATAAAAGAGAGAGAGAGAGAAAGGCGAGAGAGAGAAATAGAAAGCCAGAGTGACAGAGATAGAGAGAGAGATAGAGAGAGAGACTGACCTGACTGACCGTGATTTAAGAATGTGGACAAATCGACAAGAACATCTGCAATTGATATGTGTGTGTAGGTGGATCAGTCATTGGAAAAGTAGATAGCGATAGTTGCGATAGTACACGATAGTCGTAGGTAGTTGCAATTAACCAAACAAAAACATGAGGACGATAAATGCTAGGGCTAAGCTGACTTTCAAATCAAATATTTGACCGCAGGATAAATCATTAACGCGCTCCAACTGAGTCATTCAGGCTGACTGGCAGCTGAGCTGAGCTGGACAGCTGTCTGGCTGTCTGGCTGTCCGACTATCGAGCTGTCTGCCTGACTGGGCTGCAGCTCATTTTGTGTAAGCCGCCAATTAAAATGGCAAACGTGCGACATCTGTCAATAATGACAAATGAACATTTTGCCATTAAAGCCTCGAGGAACGTGCTGTGCAGTGCTGAGCTCTGCCGCCTGGCGACATCGTTGCCAATTGCAATTGGCTGCTCAGCCGGCCAGAAGCAAAAGAAACCAAGCGCTAAAGCCGCGCGGGGCTGACGGCGCGGCCGGACCACAGTTGGCTGGCTCTGAACCTGGCCAGGTTAAATGCTTGCGCTCAATAGCCAAGGCAACGTTGCCAATAGCCCAACAGCCCAACAGCCCAAGAGCCCAACAGTCTGTACTGATCCGGCCAACAGCTGGCTTTTAATGAAACTCCAAGCCGGTTCAGCTCCAATTGGCAGCGGCAACAACAACTAACAGCACTGTGGGGCATTTCTAAACTGCATGTGAGCAAAAAAAAAAAAAAAAAACAAAAAAAACAAAAATAATATATGCAAAGTCTTTTGAGTGTAACTCTATGAAAAAAAAAGGGAAAATAATCAGAATATTTATATATGTCATAATGATAATAATTCTCTATGAGTTTTTTGACTTGGGACTTCGACTGAAGTTTGAAGAGACTTTAAAAATATATGTGCCTTGGCGATGTCTTAGTACTCAAGGGTTAATTTAAATTGAATTTTTATCATTAAATGAACTCAAAAAGCTTGAAGCAGATATATGAAGAAATATATAAAGATTATGCTTTAGTAATAGATGATATCATATCGTCTTGGTCTAAGCTTTTAGAAGACTTGCAGCTATTTCTTCTAACTAAGTTTTTTTCAAACAAGTAAGGAATTGATAAAAAAAAAATAATAGTTTGAATCTTTCTCCAAAATCAATTAATTTTTTCTTCTATATTTTTTGCTTCAGAGAAAAAATTTACAATGCTTCAGCTAAATTTCATTTTTAATTATCGTAATATACAGAAAAAAAATGCCAGCTGGAAAACCGCATTATATAGAAGCAATTGCCAGCTTAAAAAAAAAAAATAATAATATTTTTTCTCTTTCTTCCCTAAGCTTTAAAGAACTTAAATAAAACTCAAACTGAGTTTTGCTCCCACAAAATATTTGGCAAATGTCGATTCGCACTGCCTTTGCCAAATTGACCCACGGTGCAATGTCACTATGCATGTATGTGTATGTGTGTGTGTGCTTATTGCAAAACTGTTACACGACAGCTGTCAATGAGAGATAGTGTGCGATGAGCGTTCAAAACTTATTCATATTTGATGTGGCTCGCTTTTCTATGAGCCCCCCCGGCTGAGTTGGAGAACGACTGGTTCGACATTATCTAAAACATACAAATCTCATTGAATGTGTAGCTGTCAGCCATGCAGGCAGCATCTCTGCATTCAGCCAACCAGCCAGCAGGCAGCAGGCAGAAGGCAGGCAGCTGGCAGTCCTTAGCACCGGGAGGCACTGACATCCTTGACGTGTTCTCATTTGCTGCGGCGCACATGTTCAAGTCATTTGCTGACACTTTTAATAGACGGACAACAACACGGACGGACAGCTGGACAGCCGGATATGTAAGTGTGTGTGTGCGTGTGAGTGTGTTGCATGCTGTTGCAGCATAGTGCTTGCTAACAGGACAGCTAATCTATTGAGGCATCTGGGCTGCTGCCTCCTCCTGCTACTGCCTCCTGCTGCTGCTGCTGCCTCTAAACATGACACGTTCAATTTAGAAATGCTGTTGCAACAGAACTATAAATTCAGCCTACTTGCCAACGGCAACCCCTGCCAGCCAGCGCCCCTAAAAGCCTCAATTTGGAGCTCGCGCTCGCAGAAAAAAAAAAGAAAAAAGTGGGCAACAGCCCGTCAAACGCATCGAATTACCATATAAATTTGCGTGCTCCACGCATAAACTACGGCCAAATTGTCAATTGTGGCGCCAGTCAAATGCCAACAAATTTTCTAATGAAAACAGGCGCAGGTAACGGTGCATGCGTGTGTGTGTGTGTGTGTGTGTGTGTGCATCCAGTGGGGCTAATGCTGGAGCTGTCGCTCTGTCACTGGATGTCATTGGCATCGACTGTCATTGCGTCTTTTATTGCCTGCGGTTTGGTGGCACAAACCATAACGTCACTTGTGATTTGGTGTGTTGCACGTTGTGCGTGGCGCGTTGCATGATGCAGGTTTCACGTTGCGCTAAACAAGCAACATGCCCACGTTGCATTTACCACACAGCGGCCGCATTTCAGCACCTGCCCCAGAAAACGCTACGGCTCGGGGCTCCTGAAATAGGTTTTTGTGCTCGAGTGGGCGAGCGCGCTATTCACGTAATAGCATTGTGGTCGAGCGACAAATGCATAGACAGACAGGCACATTTACACACTCACACACACACACCCACACACACAGACAGACAGTTTACAGTTGTGTGCTGATAGGTGCATCAGCTAAATCCGATTTTTAAGCGCTACATTTTGGAGCACAAATATTTTGTTTTTTCTGTGCGCCGCTGCGCGATTTGTTGCTGTTTTTTCGGAGTGGATCGAGTGGCTTATGGCGTAGAGAGGGGAGCCGAGTGGCAGAGGTGCCACGCATTTGCATTTGCAACAATGCAAACAACAACTACAGCAACAACAAGTAGCTGGCAACACGCACTGCCTGAATACAGAAGGTGTTCAGCTGGCCCAAGGCTCTGCGCATCAGTCAGTCACGGCGAATACACTTAGAGAAACAAGTGTTGTGTGTGGCAAAATTATGACTAAGGTTAATCTTATTATTATGTTTAATTTGTTTTTAAAAATGTTAAAATTAAGAAATCAACATATGCGAAAATCAGCATAATGAAGAGAATTTGGGCTGAGTTGATGGAGGAATAATGATATATAGGGGCGATAGTAGCTCGGCTATAAGTTTCTCTTAACTGTTGATATTGGGTAAAAGTTGAGGGTATAAGCATAAATTAATTAAATATTATTCTCTATATATTAAATGGAAAAATCGTTTCTGCAATAATCAAAATAATAAATACTTGATAAAAGAAGAGTTAAAAGAAAATTCCTTAAAAAAAAATTAGATTATATGGAATGATTTATATATGAGATATAAGCAATTATAGTTTAAATGTAATGAAATTTAATTAAATTAATTATATTCACTTTATTTTGCATATATATTATATTATTAATAATATTAATAAATATAACTATAAATTAATAAATGAAATTCGTATTGCTTATCATGTATGTAGAAGTGCAGGGAATTTGCTAATGGAGTGTTCCCAGCTAGAACGCTTTCTTTAGCTTGTTATTTATTTATATTTAAAATAAATCTTAATGTTATTGTATTATATTTATAATATTTTAGGTACAAAAAAATATATATATATTTGCATAATGTATATAGAATGATAAAATTAAACTAAAATTTGTATATATGTATGTGTGCAAAGGCTATAAAAAGTTTTCATAATTTTCTTTGATATTTCTCGCAGTGTATTTCGGTTAGATTTTTGGCTGGATTTTGAGCTATAAATACAGAACAGTCATACACAGGAGCAGTGACAGAGGCAGGGGCAGATCCAGAGCCGAGTTGGGACAGAGAGAGAGAGAGAGAGAGAGAGCGAGAGAGAGACAGACAGAGAGAGAGAGAGAGAGAGAGGTAGAGAGAGAGGGAGAGAGAGAGAGAGTGTGCGAGAGAGAGAGAGAGAGAGAGAGAGAAAGAGAGAGCGTATTCCAATTGGGTTTGAAAAGTTGTTGAAATTTCTGTGGTGCGGCGGTGCTGTGGTTCAGGATTTGGCGCGTTTCTGGCTGCGCTGCTAAATTGCGGATTTGCACTGAATTGTTGGCCGTTTTACTCTATTTTTTTACTCGTAGCCGAATTGCAGTTAACTTGGCTCGCAAATAGCTCAAGGCAATGACCGGCTGACCAGAGTTAAAGTTGAGCTTAAAGCGGCCACAGCTGCTTATGCGTGTGAGTGTGAGTGTGTGCGTGTGTTGTACTTATTATAATGCAGTCTGATCTCCTTTGTGTTATGCGAGCAGCACTTGCGGCAAACTTCAGCAACAGCTTCCCCGTCCCCTCGAGCCAGCAGCACTTTACATAAACATAACATTCACGTCGGGAATTCGCATTACACATCTAGCCAGCGCATACATACATTTATATGTATGTATATATATGTATTGTATATAGCAATGTATACTTAGTACATATTTTTATATAGTTCTATGTGTGTGTGTGTGGCAAACTTTTTGCAACTTACATGCAACAGCCAAAGAAAAAGGAATGAGAGTTGTTGTTGCTGCTGTTGCTGCTGTTGCTGCAGTTTGTTTGGAGCCTTTGCTAAAGCATTCCCCGCGGCAACACAAAAGCAGCCAGAGCGGCACAGAGAGCAAGAGAGAGAGATGCAGAGGTGTGTGACAGAGATAGCCAGACATTGGACAAGTAAATTGAAAATTTGAGCTGCGCTGAGCAGACGACAGTCGCGTCCTGCTGCCAGTGTAAGGGTCCACTTTGTCATCCTTTTGAATGCGTCGCCTGCTATAGCTACCACTACTTCTTCTTCTACTGCTTCTTCTTCTTCATCTTCTTCTTGTTATTTGCTGTTGCTGTTGTTGTTGTATTGCTATTGCCATTGCTATTGCCATCGCTGACTGGTCCTCAGTTGGCAGTTTCAGCAAGTTTTTTACGCAACTTTCAACGAGTCTTTCATTTTTGGATATTTCTTCTAGCATTCGCTAGCTGCTTGCCACACACACACACACACACACTCATACATACATATATACAGCAGCAGCAACAACAGTAGCATACACACACATACAAACACTCTCTACTTTATGTTGTAATTTTATTTAACTTCGCTTTTTCTTTTACTGCTTCAACTTTTCTTCGTTTTTTTTTTTTTTTTTGCGGCTTTATGTCGAGTATTTTTTCGCGTGCACAAAATGCATTATTTTTTATGTCTCCATGTGCTGTGCAGAGTGTTGACCCCACAGCCCAACACTCTGACCCCAACACACACACACACGCACACATATACATATATAGAGCTATAGCTAAGCCACACTAAGCGTGAGTATCTAACGTTAACTACTTGCCTCTATACCTTAGCTCTATCTCTGTGTATGTATGTATGCATGTGTGTGTGTGTGTGTCTATGATGTAAATAGTTGCATACCTCAGTTGACTCAATTGTTGTCTCTTTTATACGCAGCAAAATGACAACAGCAGAAACAACAACAACAACAGCTATTGCCATGAAAATAGTTCAGCTCTCTGCGCGTACATTAAAAAAGTGTCATAAAAATTAAATGCCCTTAAAGGGCGTGCCAACGGTGTCTGCGGCAAATCGAAGTGAATATGCCCTCTGGGAGTTTGTATTGTAGCACACACACACATGCACACACACATGTATGCTCTATACAGATGCATAAATTTCTGCTGTCGTCTACAATTATTTCTGCAGTCAACGCGCTTGAAGAGGACATTAAGAAATGCTTGGGCATCCATATAGTAGACTATAACTGTGCACTATACACTATAACTGTGTGATACGCATATATGTATATGTGCATGTATATAGCCAGCTATCTGAACTATAAAATCAACTACCGTTATTTCCATTAAGTGTGCTTGGTTATTATGGTGCATGCTCAAGGGAATCGAGCAGACCAATAAGAAATATGAATCGAAGTGAGTTAGACAAGCTGACTAAGGCTCAAACAGATGAGCAACCTTAGCTCTGTGCATGAGCAGAAGTGAGAAGTTCATATCCTGAATTCATATATATCTGATGTGCCATAAAATACTTACATACTATATATAGGTATGTACATATATAAAGCTCATTCGTGCCAACTATTTGAATGTGTTTTATTTTTTATAGAAATGAGAGCTTTTTAAAGTTCTCGTTGGAAATACGAATATTATAAATGGAATAGAACTTTTTTTTTTATAAATATTTTGCATGAATTATAATATTTTTATAGCATTTGCATCTTTAATTAATTAACTAATTAGCTAAGTAATATTTAATATGCCTCTTTCAATTATGTTTAATTAATTATATTCTATTCATGAATCTAGTGGGGAGTACGTCCTGAACATAATTGCTGCTATTGCAGTTACTCCACACGTAACAATGCATGCACACATACACACATAAACACACACACAAACACACCCACACACACACACACACATAAGCTCTCCTTTCGCATCAACTGAGCTTGGGCTGCATTTATCGGCTTTACTATGGCAAATTGATCATTCCGTTTATATGGCTGAGGAGATATGTAGATGGCTAAACTCAGATGAGCCAGGGCATCAAAAATTAAAATGGAACTTTTTATGGTCGAATTGCTGTCATTTAAAGTTGACAAAATTGTGATGCAAAAATCGAAATACATTTTGAGAATAATCCATTGAAAGGGGATCGGAAACATGTTCAATGGCAGAGAAAGTGTGAACTATTTATATATATTTATTATAGATTATAAATAATCTAAAATTAAGCTAAAATTATATACAGGCCAATATTTAGATAAGCTTCGTCTCAGTGTTTAGGTTTGAGCAAACAAAAATAAAAACTTGAACTACAAAATATTAATCAATATTCTATACAGTCATAATACAATTTGTCATATTTTGGACTTTATTTTATTGTTTTCATTATAGAGTCGATGTTCCTTGAAGATCATATGCTAAAAGATATAACAATATGAACTTTTATAGCTTCTGTAATCTTTCACTTTCCGACTTTCATTACATACTCCACTCAACCCATGGCTATTTGCCTCAGTAAAAAAAAATATATTCCACAAAATACTCGACCTTTTGACTTCTTATGTTTTTTTTTTGTTGCTGCCCAGCTAATTTGCCCTGGCCAAAATGTGGAGCTGTAATGCACCGCAATTCTATTTGGCATTGCGAAAAATGTAATTCGTAATTGCTACATGGCCAAGAGGTAGTCACACACACACACTCACACACACCTGTGCGGACTTAGCCTCACTCTCGCTTAGATACTATGTAAATAAGTGTGTTTGACTTTGCTCGAGCGCATATGTGAGCTGCTTGCTGTTGTTGTTGTTGCTGTGTGCCACGACACTCAATTGGCGTTTTCTTTTAGTGGCATGGCCAGCTGAAGTGGCAGGAGCTGGGGGCAGCCCCAGCAGGGGCAGCTGAAGCGCCAGCAATTGCTGCTGTTGTCCAAGCTTCGTCGACTTGCAGAGCACGTCGTCCAGGTAAATGAACTGCTAATATCTGTTGGAGTGTGTGAGTGAGTGTGTGTGTGTGTGTGTGTGTGTGTGTGAGTGTGCTGGTTGTGCGCGCGTGCAAGTCCTTGCTACAGTTTGGCTCGAGTGTGCTTGTTGTGCTTAGGTGTTGTCGCTGTCGCTGTTGCTGCTGTCGCTGCTGTTGCTGCTGCTGCTGTTGTTGCTGTCCGCAATGGCTGCCATTGTTGTTGACATTGTGGTTATAACCGTTCAGCTGGCTGGCTGCTCTTGTTGCTCTTGTTACTCTTGTTGCTGTAGTTATGACACTCTAGGCTCATTAGTTGGCGCTTGCCACGATTGCCAGCATTGCTCTAGCCCTTGCTGCTGCTGCTGCTGTTGCTGCTGTGGCTGTTGCTGGCGTTGCTGTTGCATGTCCTGCCGCTAATTGCGTAAATTGTTTATGTTTCGAAAATATAATGAAGTCATTTCCATTAGCACAATGCACGCCAATGACTTGCCACAAAACGCTGCAAACGTTGCAATGCAGCAGTCGCAAGAACTATGCGCCTTACAATGCCGCTTAATGAAGTCGTTTGCCAACCTGTGTATCTGTCTCTGTGTGTGAGTGTGCTAGTGTGTGTGTGTGTGCACCTGTCAAAGCTGAAAGACGCTTTGCACAAGTGACATCGATACTGCAACTGTGTGTGTGTGTGTGTGTGTGTGTGTGAGTGTGTGGCATGCACGTTTTACTTGATTTAATTTCGTCGTATCGCTTTGTGCACAGTCTATAGCCATCTCTGTTACGCTAACTACCTCTCTCCCTCTCTCGCTCACTCTTGCCCTTTGTATGTGTGTGTGTGTGTGTGTGTGTGTGTGCGTGTTTATTGCGCATTTCTCTTGGCCTGTCTGCATATTTATTCGTTTGTTTGTCGAGTCGTCGGCATTCAATGCCGTTCGCTGCGTTCGCATTTGCATGCATTTCGCAGTCAAAAGATCTTGAGGGAGATGGAAGGAGGCGTGCGTGAAAGAGACAGAAGAGAGTGAGAGGGAGAGAGAGAGCGCGAGTTGAGGCTTGCGGGTAGCTGTGGCAAATATGCGTCATTTGCATGGGTTAAAACGGTTAGCCAAGCGCGCGCGCTACATTTTATGCGGCTGCCACACACAGCCAGCGCCCGTTGCCTGACTACCAGCCCGAGCACCTGGTCGACTGCCTGGCTGGTTGGCTGCCATGGCGCCTTGCCACTGCGGCACTCATTCGGTATGCAATGCAACAATAGTTTTGCATATAAATGGTTTTCGTTTGCGCATTTAAATGCGATCCACCTGCAGCCCAAACGCAAAACCCAATCGACGCCCCGCATCTTTGTTTATTTATAACCGCAGCGACAACTCTTAAGGAATGTGAATGTGGGTGTGCGTGTGTGGGTGTGCGTGTGTGGGTGTGCATGCAATTAGTGCACTGTAGTGTGTGTGTGCTTATTTGATTTTTCACGCTCATTATGCTAAGCTCAAGCTAGCAGCAATTAGTCCAAGTGGAGGCTCCATGGCGTATACGCAATTTCACTTGTATTCACTTCATTCTGGGAAATGTGTATTAATTTTCTGTTTGATGCAGCGCAACGCATTAAACGGCAACAATTTGCACTATTTGCATTGCGGCATGCGTCATGTGGCATGTAAAGCGATTTTCATGATGCGGCACGGCGATTTTTCAGGATTATCAGCGCAAGTAGCGCTTAATACCAAATTATTATGCATGTGGACAGCAACTAAAAAAAAAACAACAACAACAACAAAAACATAAACAAAAACCAAAAGAAAAGAACAACAACAACTGAAGCTTGAAAATTTAATAAAATAAAGTGTTGCATAAGCGCCAGGCGCATGCAAGAACATGTCTCTCGCTCTGTGTGTGTGTGTGTGTGTGTGCCATAAGCTGTTCCACACACACACACCGACAGAGATTTGAGAGCATGTCATACGCCTGGCTTAAAATATGATATGCTATTTATACACATTTATGCGATAGTTATGTGTGGATAGAGATGGATAGAGCCAGTCCGGGAGTGTGGGAGAGAGCGAGCTATATATAATTCACAACTTACCATTCGATGATGTGGAGAAGAAGAAGCTGTTGGTCAAGTCGCTCCAGCCATAGCGATTCCTGTGAATGGATATGCAACAAGAATTTGTGGCACACATTAATGCTTTTGTTGCAAGAATTAACATTGTGCAACAGCTATGGAAATGTACATATACGTTGCACGTATAGATATATATATATATAAATATATTCTATTAGCAGAGAGAGAGACCTAACCTTATTAACTGTCTGACTGACTGAATGATTGTCTGATTGTCTGATTGTTGCACAGTGCACAGCCTCAACGTAGCTGCACTGAGGGCAGGCACTGTAAGGTCTTACAAAAGCCTCTTAAATTATTGAAAGCTGAGTCTTGAATATATATGACCCATGTACTGTCATTGAATTATCTTTGGAAAGCGTAATGCTTTCAGGTTTCCTGTATTTGAAGTGCTTTTGTTTGCAGCAGTAACTAAATTTGTTTTCTATTAAACAAGGCCTAAGCTCAAGTAAATAATGTGTGCGGGAAGACAGATGCGATATAGGATATATGTGTATTAGTTAGAATATCAATTGAGAATGAAAGATATATATCGATACTAAGTGAAAGACCAATCGATACTAAAATGTAGTTATGGAAAGAAGAAGAGAAACCGATTCAAGCACAGCAGAACTGACAAAACACAATCAAAGCCGCTTACATATATTTAGGTATACTAACATTTGCATAAATCAGAGCAATATTCTGCTGGCTTTCATAAATATTTTTGGCTATCGAAAAAGAGTTTTGTCATTCAAGCACAAGAGCATCTATTTTACTCTATTACTCAGAGGTTTATAAAGTTTAGACATATATTTGGAGTAGTTTAAGAGATCTTTCAGCAAACGCTTTTAGCGTTACTAGCAATCATTTGACATACTACCTTAAGCTTAAGCTAATTAGTTCCATTTAAAAACTTCCTGAAATTCGATTCCTTAAATAGGTAGTTCATGCTGCAGCTCTTCCCTAAAAACTTTCAAATACCTTACTACTATCTACTAATCATGCTATCTACATACTCTGCCATATCTACATATTTCTATATATTCATTCATATCCATCTCTACATACTCATCTACATCCATATCTATGTACTCTTACTAGTCTCTATATACCATTCTTCGCATTGCTAAATAATCATCTCAAGGGCGTTCCCTGCTGAGTTTGCTTTTCGGTTTCTGACCAAGTTGTAGCGCATAGCTGAGCTTGGCTCTCACTTACCGGGACTGCACTGTGGCCTCGTACTGCTGATCGGGATCCAGGCCGCGCACCATGTAGCTCATGCCCTGGGAGTAGTGGTGCGACAGGGGGAAGGCGGGCAGCACCACATCGCGCCAATCGTTGTGGCCCCAGCGCATCAGATTGCCATAGCCGCCGTAGTTGGCCAAGTTGTTGGCGATGCGATGATTGTGGCTGCTGCTGCCGTAAGACGAGGACAAGGAGGAGGAGGAGGACGAGGACGATGACGATGAGGATTGCGAGTCAATGGCATTGTCAACGACCTCATGTCCTTGTGGCAGCTTGCGGAAGGACAACTTGTACTCCTCGATGGGTGTGTGCGAGTCGACTGTCCATGAGATGTTGTATCTAAGCAGAGAGAGAGAGAGAGAGGGAGAGTTAGTTGGTTGCGTGCAACAGTTGGCGCCAGATTTATTTTTAAGACTCGACTCAATCAATATGTAATTGTTAAATTTGATATAAAGCCATGTTGCTGCAGTCAGCACGCAGACGCAGCAACTGTTGTTGCTGCGTCAACAGCAACATAATCAATGCTGACAATGGCTGGGGTTAAGATATCGCACATAAAGCAATTGTTGTTGTTGTCCCTGTTGCCGCTGCTGCTGCTGCTGCCACTGCCCCTGCTGCTGCTGCTGCTGCTTTGCTACTCTCTGCTTTTGTTATTGGCCCTTTGTTTGTCCTTCGTCGTGCGCACAATGCGTTTCGTTCATTCAACCGAAAGGCTAACAGCCGTCCATGCCCAGCTGCAGTTTTGGCCATTAGCCTCAGTCTTAAAGACTCGCTTTAAGCAACAGCAGCTGCGCACCAACAATTGCCAACAGATTTGGCAGTATTTATGACGGTAATCGAGACGGAGAGAGAATGAGTTGAAACTATTCAAGCTGCGTTCGAGTAAACAACTAATTACAAGCAAAGCGCTTGTGTGTCCTTGTTGTCCTTCGACCCCCAACCCCACGCCCACTCCAACTGCCACTCCCACTGCCATTTCCACTCAGAGCTAGCATTCGCATTACAAAGGCGCTAGTTCATTGCTTTGCGATAAACTCGGCACACAATTTGAATGCTAATCAGCAGAGAGAGAGACAGAGAGAGGGAGAGCACGCGCCCGCACTCTGAGGAGTCGCGAGGTCCAAAGGCCATAAACAAGCCAACTTATACAAATGCCAAAGGATCTGTGTGCCATTGCTGCTTGTGTTTGGCATTTATTTCGGTTTCAATGTGCGTAATTTCATTCCATTCCATTCCGTTCCGTTCCACTTTTTTTTTTTTACTCTACATTTCAGCTGTTGTTTTTGTTTTGCATGCTTATTGAGCCATATGAACTAATAACCTGAAGTCCTGCGCACAATAAAAACATAAAGCGCCAATCAGGGCCAACTTTTCGCATATAGCATCAAAGTAAGGCTGGCAATAAAAATGATTATGAACAATTGAAGACTCGACGACTGGCGCCAGCCTGTGGCCTACATTCCCTGCCTCCCCCTATGCTGCTGCTGCTGCTGCTGCTACTATATCTCTGGCTCCATGGGCCACCAATTTGGCAGCCTTAATTGCCGGCAGCAGTTTCCGGGCCGAGCCGGGCCGGGCCGGGCAGCAAATGAAATCAGCGTTGCGTTGACAAAACCCGAATCTCGTTCAGCATCAACCAGAAAAAAAAACAAAAATAAAATACAGTTCTGTTACCACACACACACACACAGGGAGAGAGTGAGGGAGAGCGGGAGACACATTGGCCATTGCCCATGCTTCGTGTTTGTCTAGAGTAACTTTGTTATGCGTGGCGTATACGCAACGTGCTAACAGTAGTAGCTCGTTAACTGGCATAAATAATACTGTATTTTCATTATGAATTCATTATTAATTAATATGCCTCATCTTAATTAAATTAAAATCAATTTTACATAAATAAATAAACGATGAAATGCATTAAGCGAAAATATTTACGTTATATTGATTCATGAAACGAAAAGAAAAAAAAGAAACATAAATAAAATAAATTTGATTGAAATTCTTGTTTTAAATATTAAATATTCGTATTCTTAAATAGAAATATTATATATATTTTTAATATATATAAAAAAAAACAACATTTTGTGTATGATTATATTATTAGTAATATTAGTAATAATAATTAAATAAAAATGATATTAAATCACATTTTATTTTTTTTTATAATGTGTAAATTAAAATCAATTAAATATAAAAAATAATTCAATTTAATATAAATGAATATTTAAAAAAATATAAATATAAAAAAAATCATGAACATAATTTAAAAAAATAAAAATAAAAACGAAAATATTTAGTATTAAACACACTCAAGAGTAAACAAAAAAAATAAATAATTCAATAAAAATTTAATAAATTTCTACATTATTTTTAAAGTTAAAAATTTGAAACCTAAATTAGTGCTATACTTTTACGTGCTACATTACATTTTAAAATGTTAATTTAATAAAAGTTAATGAGTTTGAAATTTGAAACAGTTTCAGAGTCAACAAACTTTTAGGAAAGCCTGCAGATTTTTCGATTTAATATACATTGCAAATTCATATATATACATTGTTTTTTGCTATTTAAATATAGTTTATACAAGTGAAAATGAACATAAATTCGTAATCTTTTGTTCTGATTTAAGAAAATACCTGAGCTCATGTGTCAAGCAGCAGCAGCAGCAGCAGCGGCAGTTGTTGAGCAAATTGGTTTTGGAATTTCATTTTGTTTATATCTGAGTTATTTGATACGCTCGACCTTTTTTTGGCTACGCATTTTCAATTTTACACATTTCTATATGTTTTCCCCAGCAGTTTTTCTTCTTTTTTTCTAGTTTATTGAACTTAATTCAAGTTGAATTATTGAAAGGTGCCAATGCCACTCGCTGGCAGCTTGTTAGGTCTATAGCAATGTCGTTGTCTGTCTACCTTACCCACCCAGTCTCCTTCTCTCTCTCTCTCACCCACTCTCCTGCTCTCTCTCTCTCTCACACACACACTCTGTGTGTGTCTGACAGTGAGATGTGAGCTTGTTTGTCGCATGGCTGCTTGTCCTCTCAGCCATGTGTGGGTCTCAGTGTCTGTCTGCTCCGTCTGATTGTGTGTGTGTGTGTGTGTGTCCGTCTGATGACAGCTAATCCAATTAAAAGTTTTATTTGTTACGTATACGAGCAGTTGGCCCACTGTCCCCACAGTCCATGGTGTGTCATTCAACGAAATGAAACTAATAAAGCCGCCGTCTCAATATACACTGCACAAAAAACTGACATTTCTTAAATCATTTTTTGTTTGGCTCATTCATTTTCATTTTCATTTTCAGTTTTTTCCGAATGTGTGTATACGTCGTGTCGTATTACGTATACGCCGCCGTGTAAATCTGAGCTGCGCTAATTAGGCTATCTCAATTCAACAAAAAGTTAACTTGGCTCAACTGAAGTCAAGCACTTATCTAACAGTGTATGTGTGCGTATGTGTGTGTGTGTGTGGCACGTAGCCACGTGAACGCGCACGTGTCTGGACGTCTCCCGCTGTCTGCCTGTCTGTCTGACATGGTGAATTCTTACCTGTCCTTGTACTGACTGATTGCCGGTGAATTAAAAACGGCAACATTCGGTTTTCCGCTCAGCTGCAGAGTTTTGCGTGACTTGCCAAGCTGATTCTCGGCCACGCAGGAATAGTTGCCAAAGTCCTGCGGATGCACTTTGCGTATAATCAGCGTGTGACGTGAGCCGCGATTCTCCATGATGTGCCGCTCGGTGGTGTCCAATTGCATGGTGTCTTTGAACCAAATTACCTGTAAATAATTGAAAACTTGGTCAATCGTAACGTAACGCAACGTAACGTAACGTAACTCGAACACGAGCACGAGCACGAACTGAAATTCAAAGAGCGTTAACTCTCAACATTGAAATAGAGCCTCAATGAGTAAATGATCTGAGAGTGTGTGTGTGTGTGAGTGTTTTTTGTGTGTGTGCGATGAGCTGTGCGCGACAAGGTGTGAGAAAGTTCAAGTGATTTGCTGCAAATGCTTTCACGTCTATCGCCTTACAGGCAATTGCAGAGGCGACGCTGCCATTCAATAAGTCGAGCATTGAATTCGATTCGCTTAAATAGCGAATAGCTTGATTATGCAGACGATATCATTAATCTCAATTGATCACATGCCACTGCCTGATGGGCTCTCTAAGCACATGACAGAGCCGCCAGCAGGTGAGACAATATAATGAGTCACTTGAAATTTCACTGAGGTGTAATCAATATTTTATTTTGTAAAAATTTACTTATAAAGATATTCTAATGAAGGTAAATATTTTTTAAAAGTTAAATCTTAATGAAAAATATTAAATAATAATAAATAAAAAATTAATAAAAATATTTGCAATTGTAACACAAATTTCTTTTATATATATATAAGATGCTTAATAAGACTAAGTTTTTATATATAGGAAGATGAAAGCGAAAATAAACTCAATGCAATTTTGTATCCATTTGTTGAGGCTTCTTCAGATATAATTTACCTCTATATATATGTACATACATTTTCTATATATTTATATGTAAGACTACTGAAAATTTTGGTTCAAGTTTCTTCATTAGTTCAACTCCATATATTTATGTGACATTCAATCTGTTTTATGATTATAATTACACTCTTCTCTTCCCATATCTTCACTCTTTTTGGCGCCTCTACCCATTTCATCATGCTCTCTACTTTATTTCCTTAGCTCACTTGTCACCTACATGCGAAAGAGTTAATTATTTCGCACTTCAATTAATGTTTTTGTTAATAAATTCTCATGAGTCCTGAGCAGAGGCTGTCTGGCTGAAATGAATGATATGTAAACCTGCCCAGGCTGCCCCGCTTCATCTCCCGCTGGCTTCCTAATTTTTGTGAATATTTTGACAACTGAAGCTTATATATACGCATAACTTATATGTGTATATATTTCAGAAACCTGCTTCGTATGTCAAGTGCGCTCGCATCCCGAGCAAACACCGAGCCGCAGCCCAGGACTAACTAGTAGAGGCAGCAGGCAGACGGCAGACAGCAGATTGGAGATATCCTGGCAGCCGATAGGCACCGCACCGGGGGGATCCTTCGTGTGCGTGTTCTGGCAACGAATCGTGCTCTAGGCCCTGGAAATTCGCCGACTCTGCTGGTTGCTGTTTGTTCACATGTGTGCGATATACATGGGCGCTTTGACAGGGCTCCGACAGGCCAGCGCTGGGAATATGCCGCGTTTTGGGGCACAACGCACGAATTAACACGGCAACCGGGTAGGCAGCAGGTGCTCCACGCATGACTCACATGCCAACAAGAAGGTCCACGCCAAAAAATACCAAAAATACAAAAACATAGCAGAAGGAATCCCAACAACATAAAACCCTCAGCCGAAAGTTCATTCCTAACTGAGTGCAAACATATATCTATTTTTATATAGAAATTTATACGTATAGAAAACAAATGAGAGTAGAACAAATACCGAGAAAAAATCGACGCGTGTGAACGTGCGTGGTGCACAGTGGCTTTGATAAGTTTGTGTGCGTCACAAAGGCAGATGTGGTACGCCTTTGAGAGAAGCTGAGTTTGTAAATATCTTTGCGAATACAAATCTTGCGAATAAATAAAAATATATATATATATGTATAAAATAATTTTAATTATTATAAAAAAATAAATTTTAGTTGTTCTTAATTAACTTTTATATTTTCAAATTTTGCAAACCAATTTTGCACAATTTTGCACAATTTAAAAAAAAAAATATATCAATATAGAAAAAAATGAAATCAAATTATATATTTTGTGAGAATAAATAAAAAAAAAAAATTATTACAACTATTTATATTTTAAATTATTAATTTCCAAATTAAGATAAAATAAAATAAATAAATAAATAAAATAAAAATAAAATAAATAAATAAAATAAATCAAATTTTGTTTTTTCATAAATAAATAAAATTCCTAAAATAAATTTTGAGCAGTTAAGTTTAAATGAATATGAAAATAAATATTTATATATAAAATTAAAAATTAAAAAAATGGAATCAAAGTATTTTGTAAGAAAAAAAATTATGAATACCAACTTTTAATGACCTTAAATGATTTTTCAAAAACTCGCCATATATTTATTAAGAAATAATGGAATGTTAATTTTCTCTATATATAAGGAATATTTATTCAAGTCCGAGCTGTACAACTCTCACATCTCAGGCAACACTTCAAATTGGCCTTGTGGCACTAGAGCTCTTGACAATAATATTATATAAAATATTTGCAATTGCACTTGAGGCACATTTTTTGGTGCTATAAATGGCCATAGCTGTTGTCTACATATACATATATATATACGTGTGTGTGTGTGTACATAATGGTATATGTTTTGTTGTTGTCATTCGGGCATTATATATTTGCTGTCCAACCATGTGGCAAACACATTTGCTGCTTGTCTCTTTGACCATGCCGAGTTCTGGCGCTGTTTTGGCGCATATTCCATTAAAATGGCTGTCAACGTTGCACATGTGTTGTCATATACACACACACACACACACACACACAGATATTGGCGTACGTGTGTGTAGTTAAAGTTATGCCATCATGCCATAAATGTTTGTTATTATTTGTGGAAAATGTTGATGTTTGCGTTTTCCATGCCTTTTGTTGGCATCGCCGTAGCCGTTGCTGTAGCCCTTGCCGTGGCCCGTTGTTGATTTTACGCTTTTGCCTTTATTTAAGCCACGCTCATCAGCCCCGACCAACATCATCAGCAGCCGCCCTGTCGCTCAGCCGTGCGTAACGAGCCGTAAGTGTTGACACGGCACTAAACAGTGCCAAATTTCATATTTTTCGCTCCCTCGCCCTCTCTCCCCCTCTCTCCCTGGCTAAATGCATTAATTACTTTTGCTTTATTAAATTCCGCACGTTGATTCTAATGCGTCTAGCTGTGAGGCAGCCTTTTGGACAGCCAATTGATTGGGCACTTCATCAGTATCAACGCCAGGCCAAAATGCTGCGCCAATCAATCTTTGGCCTCTTGCGCTCCCATTTGCAAGCTGCCCGTGTTGCAGCAACAAAACCAAAGTCGAAGAATGAGCAGCAACAACAAAAAATTAGCATTGATGAGCAGCAAAGCGAGAAATGCCAATCAACACTAATCAGCCACACGAAATGGAAGCTTCGCCTCAGCTGCGACTTTGCTGTTTCTTTTCGCTTTGACTTGGCGCGCTCAATGCTGCAATTCCCACTTGGGTGCCAAAGCGGAAATTGTTAACGGAAAAGTGTTGTTAGGTGTGCGTGTGTGTGTGCGTGTGTGTTGTGTTTGTTGTGTTTGTGTAGCAGCTGCGTGTCGAGTGCTGCTTCAGTTCGAGTCTCAGCCTGTCCGTCAGGCACAAAGCAAATAATTACGCATACGCAACGTGGAACGCCAAACACGCACACAACTGTTTATATACCTATCTCGCTCTCTCTCGCTCTCTCTTTTCTTGACTCGTCTTGCTAGTGTCGCCTTTAATAGCCAACAATTGACTTGAGCTGCCTGATTGCCACCCAAACAACCCAAGCTCCAGCTTGCTCCCCCTCTCTCTCTCTTTCTCTCTCAGTCTGTCTCTCTCGTCTCATAGAAATTGGTTAATAAATAATTTGTCGTAATTAATTACACGTCAGCAGTTTACAATTGTACTCGAATCATTACGAAATCACTTTTAATTTCCGCATTGCACAGGCAAACAGTCCAAAGTGTCAAGGCTCTAATTAAAAATCAAATGAGCGCAGCGAGTGAAGCATTCGCTTCGATTCACTTCAAAAGCGACTCTTCAGATGCGGATTAATGCGTCGCGTCAACATCATTATCGAGCGCTGCGATAATAAAGCATTCATAATGCCGTATTAATCGACATATTTTCACAGCATTGTCAATCAAATAAAACGCGAATCATTAAATGCGCAGCTGAAGCTCAATCAAACTTAATATTTATGTCAACAGATTTTCAGTTTGATTTAATTATGAAATAATTTTTAGACAAAATGATGAGTTGAATGTTTAATGAATCCATGAATGTGGCATAAAGTGGACTAGGGGAAGCGATTGATTGGGGCACTGACTGAGTGATTGACTAAGAAGCTTGACGTATAGAAAGTGGATCACTTATTGCTTGATTGACTGACTAAGAAACTGACTAGAATACGGATTGATTGCTTAAAACTTATAAATCTATGGCGAGCTGTCATTCTAATTAATTGATTGACCAGGGGTTGATTGACAGTAGGTCAAATTGACAAAACGAATAATTAAAGAATATATTTAATCTTTAGTCATATACTACCTTATTTGCAGTGCACATATACTAACTTATTTGAGGTAGACATGCTATTATACGTGAATGATTGATTGAGTAAGGTCAGACTGATTGATTGACTACATAAATTACTAGCAGATTAGTTGAAAGACTGATTAGTTAGTTAACTTGAATTAACTTGATTGAATCAAATATGAACTTTTAAATATTCCCATAGCAATATGATCTGCTTGATTGATGTATTGAAGCACTGCTTGACTGCTCTAAAGCTGATTGATCACGATTGAGAAACTGATGACTGATTGACTGTGTGTCTGACTGATTGGCGGAATGACATAGCTAAAACTATTGATTGATTGACTTTGGACTATTTGATTGACTGATTTCAATAGTAGTTAGTTAGTGAAGTTAGTTAGTTTAATCAGACTGATTTGATACAGACTAACGAAATTACCGTACAGAAAGCGGGTAAGGCATACTTTCTATATCAATTGCTAGTTTTTCATCATAATTTACCCAAAATCTAAGGTCTCAATAGAAACTTAACCTCAGCAATATTGAATCACGATTATGCTCAATATTATTTGCGATTGCACTTTGGGCAAACACAAGCTGCGCAAATACTTCTCAATCAATGTTGGCTTGGGCTAATTCAGATTTGAAATTGATTTCAAATGGAGCGCAATCGAATGCATAGTTAAACCTAATAAAATCAGGATAATTAAGTGCTTGACATCGGCACTCGAAATACGCCCAATTCCGGATGACAATATGCGAGCGAGCAGACGCCGAGGGCGTAACTGTTTTATAACTAGGCAAAACTTGCAGTCAATTACTGTGTCAGACGCACACACAAGCACATACACACACACACACGCTGACAGCATAAAAACTCATTAGGCCTGAAAAGAGGGAGAGAGAGAGAGAGAGAGCGCGCGCAGTTCTATCAAAATGTGATATGCGTATGTGCATGTGCATGTGTGTGTGTCTGTGTCAAATGGGAAGAAATTTACCAATTTGAAAATTAATTTGGAAAATAATTAAAAGCAATGACAACGACCCAGGCCGTCCCGGCCAGCGCGATGACAGAGCGCATTAAGCTGCATGGCGCCCTGAAGCTGCGACTGCAACTGCAGCAGGAGCTGGAGCTGGAGAGTGGAGATAGGTCGGTCTGTACGGGCAACACCCGTTAATGGTTGTTAGCTGTTGATAGCTGTGTCAAATGCGGCTGCATGTTTAATGCGCCTGCCAACGACATCGATGACATCGATGACAACGATGACAACGATGACAACGGCAATGCGCTCGCCTCTCGCAATGATAATGATGTTGTCTCATTGCTGTCGCTCATCATGTTAATGACAATTGCTCTAATGACAATGTTGCCTCGCCAGCTGCCACTCAGCGGGGGGCCGGGGTCGCCGGCTGCCTGTTTATGGTATTCATTATGCAACAAATCAACATTATATATATATATATATCAATGGATTATGAATCTGCCACAGCCTGTGCCGCCGTTCCTAATTAATATGCAAATATGCACACATGTAAGTGCCACTCACACTCTCACACACGCACACACACACACACACACTCACATTGCAGGTGTGTTTGTCCTTTAAAGCTTAATTATTAATAGCTCTCAATGGCAGCGGCATTAGCATGCGGCATGCATGCCGCACCTCGGCAACTTTGCCGCAGTTGGCTTATTGTTGCGGCGAGCCATTGTCAAAAACATAATTAAAAATGCGCCAGCCAGCATCAATCAATATCAATCAGGGCATATTCGTACGCCCAACAATGCGGCAATTCATCAATTCATCAAGCACATTTGCATTCTTTGCAAATTAATATCCAATTCGATCAGCTGCAGCATTAGAGTCGCCTTCCTGATTAGCCACAAATATTCCGAGTTAATTAAAAATGAAATGCAAGACAAATCATGAATACAATATAAATTAGATTTCTCCTTGTTCACTTCACAATTTGCATGCAAATTATCTAGGTCTATGTATCGTAGTTAGCCGTATATACTCTCTAGATATGTGCATAATGTAGAGTATTTATTGCTAAGCCAATTGTCAAGCATTGTCTTTGATTCATATACACACACATTTCCTGGTTATATATGCACACACACACACACATATACACCTCTCCTTTTTCTTTAGGCTAGGAATAAACATGGATTATTTATGATATTATTAATAATCTCTACTATTTTCTTATTTACGGCTACACAGACCAACAAAGTTTAGACCAATAGCATTTGGAATTTAATAGTCTAGATAGAGTACGAATATAAGTTATGGAATGCTTCTCTTCAGGAATTTACATATATGTATATAATAAAAATATTTACGCTGAGACTTATTGATTTATAGGCAACCCTAGGGCATACTTCAGTCTCCTATTCACTTACTCTTTTTCAATTTTCTCTTGACTCTTCTGATGCCGTATGCCAATAGAACTTCTCGGATCAGATTCTCATATCGGATCAATCTCTCATATATTCGTTGGCCTCTTCTATCACAAAGCCTTTTTGAATGGAAAGAAAAGCAAATGCATATTTTTGCTTAAAGTAACCTCTTATTATTTCCCCATTTGGAATACCTTAAACAATTGCTGTTATACAAACTACAAATGAAAGGTTAATTAATTCTTATGCAACTCTGATGTGCCCGAGTTTAAGAACTTTTCGATGCGCCCTGTTTAGCTGCGAGGCAACAGAATACCCTGATGGAAGCAGGGCGGCGGGCATTTCGGGTTAGGTTTTTGAAATGCAGGCACACGCTGTGAGCTGTTGCAAGTTGTAAGTTGCAAGTTGCCAGCTGCAAGTTGCGCGGTGGAAGGGGCCTCGTTAGCGTGTGGCATGAGCGAAGCGTTAAATTCTATACATTCAACTGGAGTCATAAAACAGCCAAAGAATGAGAGAGAGAGAGAGGAAGGGAGGGAGAGAAGCGAACTGGCAGCTAGTAAAAATTGCATGCGGAAATGCCATTCTCAAAGACTACAAATGCCATGTCCATCTGCAAATCGAGCCGGACGGCGGGCAACTTGTCGTTGTATAATGAAATGTGTCCAGCAGCACAAACAAAGGACGGCAACAGCAAAAAACAGAGAGAGAGAGAGAGAGAGAGAGGGAAAAGTAAATAAGTAGTTGGCGCTTTTACTGGGAAAGCGCGAAGTCAACTCTTTTGTGGCTGGAAAAATAGCTAAAAAAAAAAAAAAATTGTGAAAAATTAAATAGCATAAAAACGTAATGCAACGCCCCCAAAATTCCTAGAACAACGGCCGGATGAAGGCAGGCGCCGGAGCTGGCTCTAGCTGAGGCTCCCTGGAGTGGGCAGTTCATAGAGCTTGGTCAGTCATTCGCTCAGCTATGTGAGGCGAACCGAGGCTGTATAATTTTAAGCATTGACATTTGCGGTCTCCAGTCATTATATAGCCCACTCTCTCTCTCTCTCACTCAGTCTCTCAGTCTCCC